>NC_140491.1:82059002-82066502 GCF_964271855.1 Acomys minous
GTACATAAATTGTCCACTTTACCACCAGACAAGAAAGATTAGAGTAATAAACACGGGGCATTAGCTCAGCTAGAGAAACACACCAGCCGTTACGCACACACAGGATTGCCAAGAACTGTTAACCCAACTCTCCAGAAACACACACAAAAAAACAAGTCAGAACCATGACATCATGGGAACAAGAGGGAGGGAGGGAAGGAGGGAGGGAGGGGGAGAGAGAGAGAGAGAGAGAGAGAGAGAGAGAGAGAGAGAGAGAGAGAGAGAGAGGGAGCACCAGTGGAAAAAAGCGCAAACAATTTTCAGGTTCATTTTGATTTCTCTGCGCCTAATAAAGCAATCCTCCACTAAGTTATCAACTGAGCTATCTCAAGTGGCTCTCTCCAGCTATCGGATTATACAAAAGTGGCAGAAAAGGAGGGAAAAAATGAAAAGGATTGTGTGTCAGGTTCATAATGCTTTTGGAGAATTCTGGAAACATGTCTAGTTACAAATTTTAGTCAGTCATATCTGTTTGCTTTGACAGGTTCCCAGGGAGCAAAAAAGGAACAAAAAGAGAGAGATTTTTTTTTGTCATGTGAGGCTGGGGACAAAAAGATTACACCGTGCATATCTGCTCATAATATGATCTTTGTATAATCCGCGGGTCTGCACTTGCCTTCTGAACAACTGCACAACAGGTGCAAATTAAAATGAAAACGGCAGCGGAGCCGGGCAAACAGAATCTGCTGACCTGGTTTGAATACCAATTGACGGGGGAAACAAAACCTTTTCAAGAGGTGTGACCACAAGGGCTTAGGCAAGTTCAGGCTGGGTAATGCCCTCAGATCTACAAAAAGAGAGAGATATTACAACGTCCCTGCTCTAGCTGTGTGGCCCACATATACCTTAGTACAATCAATAATGTGCTGCTTTTTCCCCCTGGTGACTGAGATTTAACCATTTCTTAGCAACAAGCAGAAGATTCTTTTCAAATTTTTCTGAGCACTGAGTGGGGGTAGTGTGTGTGTGTGTGTGTGTGTGTGTGTGTGTGTGTGTGTGTGTAGGGGGGGCGTGTACCAACAAAAGCTCCTAAGGCCTGGGAAGCTTTCAATCCACCTCCTAAAAACTGATCTCTGGGCACAGGAGGAATAAAGAAAGGTCCAGAAGGAGTGAATAAAATTATCTAAGGCTGGACAGGCATTAAAAGGCCTTTATCCTGAAGAAGAGAAAAAAAAAACCATGCCTTTTAAGGTCTTTTTCTGCATGGACTACAATATCCCATGTGACACGTGAGTGTTCCTGCAGCAATACAATTGAAATATTTTCTTGTAGAGAAAAAGGGAGAGAGAGAGAGAGAGAGAGAGAGAGAGAGAGAGAGAGAGAGAGAGAGAGAGAGAGAGAGAAATGATTTATGAACAGCCCTTGCGGAGTCCCAAATATCAGAACAATCTAAACAAGCAATGAAGTCATGTCTCACCATATAGGGTCAAAAGTACAGCATCCATCACCTTCACAGGCCAACAATACTTCATAACCTTTAGGGGTTCTCACTCACAAATAGTAGTAAATACTTTTTAAACTAAATAAATAACGGCTGTCAAGTTCACTTACAGAAGCAGTCTGCCATCTTTTCCAGAGCTGTGTTAACTAGGCTAGCTGTTCCCATAAGCCATTCTGTCACTCTCTCCTCCCTCTTTTTAATCCAGGTAAAGTAGCCACAGCAAACTTAGTTTATATATATATATATATATATATATATATATATATATATATATATATATATCTGAATTCAAATGAGATTGTTTCTTTAGGTTCTTTTGGGTTGACTTACTGATGATTAAAATTAAATCCACCAATACAGATGTGGATTGCACTCCTGGCTTTCCACCCCATGCCTGCTTCTGAATTCTTAGGATTTTCCTCTAAAATTTTACCTCAAGCCTAATTGGTAGATTTTCCCAGGGAAAACTGAGACAATTTTCATCAAAAGAAAAATATGTCCCATGCAGAAGCTAGCACATGGTAGACTTAACCCCATTCTTATTTTGAAATAAAAATGTGAGGATTTAACGTTATAAATGAGAGAATTAATTAATTGTGTGTGTGTGTGTGTGTGTGTGTATGTGTTAGAAAATAATAACATTTCTTTGAACAGCTTCATAAAAATTGATTTAAAAGTTTAGAAAGAAAACACAGGCTTTCTAGGTTCTTCTGGGTGGAATAACTTCTCTTATATAAAGAAGAGAGATTTTCATTTGTAATAGTGTTCTTTCTTTACAGAAATTGTTGTTGTATGACACTATAGGACAAGATTTCACTATGTAGCCTTGGCTGGCCTGAAGCTTGCTATGTAGACATGATTGGCCTTGAACTCACAGAGATCTGCCTACCTATGTCTCCGTGGACTAAAGGCACGTGCCACACATCGGCCGGGCTTTGAATAAGGGACCCTGGGAGATTATATTTAAGAGTGCCTGTTTGTTGAACTTACTCTACAAACTATTTTAAAAACTTAAAAGCACAGACCCTCCCATAGGCCTTGGCAAAGGCTGTTTGGTCATATACGCTATGTTGTGTCATATACATCATCCCTGACATAAGTCTCAACACAATTTTGTACATGCATTGGCACTACACGGCTAGCACAAAACAGTTACTTCAAAAGACGTAAAGAAGTGGGAGCCCGAAGAATTCCTTTCTGCAATTCAATAAACAAGGGGGAAGATGTACTGTTTGCTGGCTCAAAATAGACACTAATTTTACATCTGTCTCTGAGGCACAGCAAAAAGCCAACTAAAGAGCAGTAATAAATGTCCAAAAACAGCATCAGTATCCAAAACTCTCACAGTAATCTTCCGAGGAATTAATTACAATTCTGTGTAACAGTCGCATTGGCAAAATGCACCCATAATTATATACAGGTACTGTAATGTATTATAGGGAAATTTGCCATGTGATACCATGTTTACATGATAATTGATGGATAAGATAAAACTATTTGCATATGAAGTGCATATGAATTATTGGCATGCCTTACCGTTTTATGTGGAGTCATATTAAAGTTTCATTTGCTCTAGAACTGTATGTGTGATGTGGGGTTACCAAAGGGTATAAAGATGATGCTTAAATTTGCTTTATAGCAAGCGGCCTTTGAAAGATGTATCTGAATATGCATTACTAAAAACTTGTATTTAGAAGGTTGCATAGTTGATCTATAATAAGCATTATTTTCACCTTGCCAGATTCTATTATTAAATCCTCTCTCTTCTCCCTCCCAAGTAAACAATAATCTAAATTGTATCAATGTGACAATTAATTTTACAGTCATAAGTAATGGCTTCTCTTTATTGTCCATAGCTATAAGTTTTATTTTCAGAGTTTTGTATTCTGGTGACACGTAAGAGAACAGTAGCAAAGTGTGACATTTTTATAATGTCCATACCTGCTGGAAAATTTCAACACTTGCAAAAATGGCCTATTATAGCATTTAAACATTGCTGATAATTAGCTTGACATTTGAGAAAGCAGAACTATTGTTTTGAAGATGCCCTATACAATGTTACCTAACTAACCCCTTTTCCTCCTTAGATTCTTTCTCTCCATTATTCTGTCAGTTACAGTACAAATAAGATATCAGTGGCTAATATAGTAACATTCGAAAGAACTGAAGTGAAGGGGCAATGCTTCATCTACACCAGGAGCAGAAGTTTTATTGATGTAAAGGAAAAAATTACATATGCATATTATAGACAGCTAATTGTTAATAAGGCGGTCAACAATGATTTCCTATAAATCCACTCAAGTTAAGTGTACCAACAGGACCTTCAATGCCATCATCAAACATTTATTAAATATCTACAATATCGTAAACTTTTAGAAAAATACAGGGAGGTGCTATGATCACCTTAGAAACTTTTACAGCTACTTTACTTAGAAAACAGATGCATAAAATTGTGCTAGAGGAGCACTTGAAGTCAGCTTGTGAGTTGTGACAAAGGAGATAACACAGGCAGAATGAGGCCAAGTGGCCTGTCAAAGGCCACATGGTCATTTGGTGGCAATACCCTAGCAAGAAAGCATGACTTCAGGAAAATAATAGCTACACAAAAAGATGCGTAATAATACAACTTCCCGGCAAAGAAAGCAATCTAAATTTAAACTGTACAAGTCTAGAGTAAAAGAATGGAAATCTCTGGGATTTTGGGGGGATTTTTGTGCAGTAAGATGGAGATGCTTAATTTTAAATTGTTTTGATGATTGTTACTTTCATGGATCCCCTTAATTTGAGTTATAGAAGCCTACCAATTTGATCAATTACCAGAATCTAACAATACACCCTTGTTTCCTGCAGTAGTTTGGAAACAATAGAAATAAAGAGGCAGTTCACAGAATTACGAGCTTGCAACTTGCCTTCTTGTCCCAGCACCAACATGTAACCAGCTGTGTGGCCTTGGTCTATCACCCAAGGAAACTTTGTACAAATGGATAAAAATAATGATAACAGGTTCCCTGCTTCTGAGATTGTCACAGGAGTCGAGAAAATCGTTCATGTGATGGCATTTCATGAAGCATGACACACTAATACGGAAATGAAGGATCACGTAACTGTTAGAACCACTGACATAACAAAGACAGGGTAGCTCACTAGTGCCTTGCTTTGCTTGCTTCTTGCAATTTGCAGACGCTGTAAGTAAAAGGAGGTGTGCCTACACACCAGCGACTACTTAGGTGTCGTGCCACATCTTTGTTGTTATTGCAAAGGTTGAGAGGTCAGTGTAGGCCGGAGCACTCTCTTGTCTTCTATTAACATGCCACACAGACATGTAGCCTCATTTTAAGAAACATCTCCACTGATGAACCAGCTCAAGTTTAAAGAAGGCCTTTGGGATTCTGAGTTATTTGCTCTCCTCATTTTTCAAAGCTTTGGAGGTCATTTAATTTGGGGAGAGTGGTAAACAAAGCCCCCCCCCCCCGGGCTTGCTTTCTTAGTTGGTCTTTCTGGGTGGAGAGTTGGTGGGACTTCCTTAAAGGACTTTCCATCTGAACTCTGGTCTGTCTCTCTCCTCTCCTACTCTTACACATCTTGCTTTCCCAGTATGTGCTTGCTCCTCAGGACAGGATGTGGCTCTTGTTTTCAAGGTTTTTATCCAGCGACTCTTGTTTTTCCAGGAAAGGTTTATCATGGACACCCCTCTCTCATGACAGTTAACTGGTTACCTCTCTCTGCACAGGGGTTGAAGCGGGGGGGGGGGGGGGGGTGGGCAAAGGTCACACAAACAAATTCAAGGCTCAATCCCTCGCTTTATAATAGGGCCTAGTGACCACTACAAGGAAAAGACAAAGCCAAACAGAGATTTTTTCTTCCAAATTTGAGCATATGTCACGGAAGTGCATCAGCTTAAGCTTCCAAATTTAAAAATGGGTATGGCTTTATCTATCACTCAGAAATGAAAAATGAATTAATACTAGAAAGAGACTGTCAATTCAAAATATTCGAATGGAACATGCTATTAAGCACAACACACTGTTATAAAAGAATTATTACCAACATACTATAGTGAGGCCTTTATAAACTAGCTTGGTCACTTTAATTTTTTATCCCAGGAACATTCAAAGGCATTAAACCTGCATTATAAATTAATGAGTTGTAAAATGTCAGCTGATAAAACAAAAGCAGTTTCCAATGTAGAGATAAAAATGTTTCCATTTCAGATTAGCTATGTAAAAATATGCATATTAAGTGAAATGAGAGAGGAATTTCTGCATGCCACAATTTCGGGAGCTTGGGGTGGGAGGCCAGTTCCTCCCCCATGACCTGATACAGGAACATCTTGGGGGTGATTGTAGCTCTTAATCCAACAGGAATCAATACTGCCTTCTCTTATGCCTGGAAGTGTTTTCAAATTTTAGTATGATAGTGATTTTAAAAGAGGTTCAAATTTTCATAAAATTTTAGAGGCTCTGCTTAAACTTGAGCATGTAGGTAGTTTAGTTACCCTCTAAAATTCTTGCTTAACATAGGAAGCATTAAAAGGTGACAAGTAAAAGCAAGACTCCCTTTGGCATCATCATAAAGCAGATATTAGTCAAAGAATGTGTGATAGTAAAGTCAGTTATCTTTTAATACAAGACACTTTATTCCCAGGTCACGGTGTCCTAAGTGAAATTCATGATCTCCCAAAGACATGACATCTGCTTGTTTGGTTTTGTTTTGTCTTGTTTTGTTTTTGTTTTTTTTTAAAGTAAATATGTTTGGTTTTCCTGTATATCTGTGACTCATAATGATTTTGATCACCTTGCTCAACTCCTGCCAAAGCAAAGCAAAGTCATTGTACTGTTGCTTCAAGCATGCTCCCCTCTGCCTTTCTTCAGTTAGTTTTTGTAGTTTTTTTAAATTTCCATCCTTCAGAATTCTTTTCAGCTTCACTCCTTGTCTGTATCTATACTACGGCTACACTCCAAGGATATAAGACATGGCTAAGTCCCACTGGTGGCTAAGCAATGTGTCCAAAAGTTCCTTTACCAGCAAGTCTTTCCTTATGACATATTTCCGGAAAGCCTCAAAACAATTGCTACATGGAAATATTTTATATACACTGCGTATCTATTTGTCACGAGTTCTTTAATGCTTTATTAAATATACCAAGTGAATTTATGTCTGTCAACAATATGCCCAAAGAGAAAAAAGATTTTAGAAGATTCTCTAATTGCTGTACTTCATGATCATTCAATGACTTATTTTATATAAACCACCAAAAACAAATAAGAGGCCATGTGGCAAGCATGTTCATTGCTATTCCTCAGGCATGTGAAAAATAACTGTAATTTATTTAGGACCTGTAAGCATAAAATAATAAGCTCCTGAGCCACCAGGATTGTTTTGGAGTTTTTCTTTTATCTGAAATGAGGGCGGGCCTTGTCTAGCTTTAAGTTTTATAGTCATAAGGCCTTGGGAATAAAACCTTGAATAAACCAAGTATCACAAAACGGGAAGTGTGTCCTTGTGTAACTAGATATTGTGTCTATCACCTTCCTCTGGAAAGGTTACACAACCTTCAAAGTCCATAAAAGGTGTAAAGTCAGTAACTGCCAGGATACATTGGAATGTTTTGTAGAAACTACAGAATAGAAAAACTATAACATTTTCTCCAATTGTTATATACTTGCTCCACCCCTGAGCCTCATCTGTGATAGTGCATTTTTCTAAGATATAGATACTGCTACATATTTAGCTATCATATCCCACCAAATTAAACATATGCACACACACACACAGACACACACACACACACAGACACACACACACACACACACACACACACACACACACACACACACACGGTAACTTGAATCTATATCCTCATGTGAAGCCAAAAACAGTTAAGGAAATGTTTTCCCAGTAAGTGAAAGACTTTCTGTGCTTCCCGAGAAAGGAGACTGCAGTTCTAGTCAATCTATAAAAAAAATAACTGCTTTCAAGTATTTGTCGGTCAGACAGACCTATCTGGTGAGTTCCTTGGC
>NC_140491.1:82069002-82071502 GCF_964271855.1 Acomys minous
GTTGGTACTCAGAGGTAAGGGAAAGAAAAATGGACAGATCAATGTCTTAACCTATAAAATATTTAAGTATTTTGGGCCTGGGGGGCAGAGACAGGGGAATAGTACATATATGTCTCTGGCAGTGAATTTCACCCAGACTTGGCTCTTTCTGTCACCCCAACAGCATTCAGGCTAGCAGTAAGTTTGCAGGAGTTGAGTGAGAATGGAACCTGCATTTGTCAATGATATTCATACTGTGTTTTGGTGTCTGGATACATGAGGACACAAGCAACAGGGGCCACGTTTTACTTCTCTTCTTCTACTTTTCTTCTTTTGTGTGTGTCTGTGTGTGTGTGTGTGTGTGTGTATGTGTGTGTGTGTGTGTGTGTGTGTGTGTGTGTGTGTGTGTGTATGAGAGAGAGAGAGAGAGAGAGAGAGAGAGAGAGACCTGGTACCTTTTCATAGGCTGAGTCTTCCTAAGCAGGATGGGGGTGCGGCCTTCCTGCCACCTTCAGTCTTTCCCAGGTAGTGGAACTGGCTGACCCTGACCAGACAGTCACAGTGCACACCCACAAGAGGGCTTTCATTTTACCTCCGGTGTGGTTCAGTAATTTGTATGGACTTTCCTCTTTTGCTGCAGAGACTAAATCACATGCTCTTTCTGTCAAGTAACAAGTTACACAAATTCAGCAATCACACCAACATTCATTAGAGAGAGAGGGAGAGAGAGAGAGAGAGAGAGAGAGAGAGAGAGAGAGAGAGAGGGAAATTTCACTCTGTGAGGTGATGAGGAAACTTCCTCAGACACTGAAGATGCCTTGCTCTTGATGTAAACAGACACATCCCATGCCCCGCCCCCTTTCTAATTCTTCTGGATACAGCTTACTTAGTTTTCCTTAAGCATTTTATTTAATTATGTGTTTGTGTGTGTGCCTGTGTGGTTGTGTGTGCATATGTGTGTGTATACTGTCATGATAAATGAACCCCAGCACGCTTCTATGGCCCACACCTACCTGAATGCCTTAGATACAAGCCACACTTGCCTGTTCATTTCACTTCACCCATTCAGACTGTCTCTTAGTGACAGCTGTGTGATCTATGACCCAGGTCCTTACATGGGGAGCGGTCTGAAGGCAGCTATGAGTTTTACCGTTCTCTGGTCACACTTATCTCGCAAAGTGTTGATAACACTTTATCTTTCTGAGCAGAATAATGCTGCATAAAACGATACTATGAATTCTCCCGCCTTAAAGCAAGTTATTATTCACAAGTTTACATAGTCCAAGAACACTTATCAGGAGTCCTGGGCAGAAAGGACAGATCCTCCATTTCATTAAGATACAAGGGAATGTTGGAAGTTTGGGGCAGATAAAGGGCGATCCTCAAAAGTTCAAAATCTTCCTTGAGATAGAACGACTTTATAAATAAAGAAATGGCTATTACAAAACCCTAGAGTCTTGTCTGGGCTTGACTTTCTTAATTCATGATGGCTAAAACCATAGAGCCACGACCACTTCGTAAGTGTCTTTAACTTAGAGCCCAAAAGGTCACATTGTTGATCTTAAGCTGTTCCAGTGAAAAACACACAAGCAAAATAAACAAAAAAAGCAATAACAACCAACTTCATCTATTTTTTTAACAATTAAATTTGTGTCCTCTTCACTACCCAGAATCTTTATAGTTCCAGTCACATGACTTACGAACAACAACACAGGCAAGGGGACTTAGGAATCACTGTGCCCACTCAGATTTCAGACTAAGGGAGACAGATGTTTCTAAGATTTATAAGAACAAGGAGTCAGTGGGGTGGTGGTGGCAGCACATGCCTTTAATCCTAGCACTTGGGAAGCAGAGCCAGGCAGATCTCTGTGAGTTTGAGGCCAGCCTGGTCTACAGAGTGAGTTCCAGGGCAGCCAGGGGGTACTTATAGAAACCTTGTCTCCAGAAAACATCAAAACAAAACACACACACACACACACACACACACACACACACACACACACACACACACACAACCAAGCCAAACCAACAGCAACGAAAAGAATAAGAAGTCATTCTCTCCTTATTCCTGACTTGTCTTTCAAAACGAGTTAAGTAACACAGAGCACGAGGTTACTACTTTTGAACAAATTTCAAAGTGCTTGACAGAGAAAATATATAAGCACATTTCACTAAGATACCCTTATTTTGTGTGAACAATTTAGCTTTCCTTACAAAAAAACCCGTATATTTTAATAGACGCTTATGGCATGGCCACACTATTCAGTTAAGTGTTTGGCAAGAAGCCTATGCTTGTGATTTCACTTACATCCTCCATGGCACAGGAACTATTGGGAGCTATAGTGCACAGAAACTTGAGAGTGAAGGGGGTGGGGAGTGCTTCCGGGTTAAACTTTCAAAGTAGGAAAGAGGAAAACTGTATGGCTTCTAATTCTCTCTTTACACATTAAACTTTCTTGTATGTTAATACAATACTTTGCCAAGAAAGATATTTCTCAAAGGCCTGTATTTTATTTAAACT
>NC_140491.1:82074002-82079002 GCF_964271855.1 Acomys minous
CTGTCTCTGTCTCTCTCTTTCTGTCTCTGTCTCTCTCTGTGTGTCTCCTGTCCTCCCTTCTCCCTCCTTCTTGCTCTTTTTTGTCACTGAAATTCAGCCTGGCTAATGATCACTTTACCTGCTCAGTTGAGCTGATCATGGATACACTGGTAAGAGGAGGGGAGCACAGCCCACCTCTGAGAAAGCACTTTAGCTCTCAGCTGCAAACCAAGATTACTATTCTTCTGCTGTCCATCCCCAGTCAGAAAACAAACAAACAAACTAAACTAAAAAATACATATAATAAACAATACCCCTCCCTTTTATTATTAAAAAAGAAGTGAGCATAGAAAAACTTCCAAAGTACAAATTGGAACCAGAAATTTTCCTCAAGACCATTCTTGGGCGGCAAAATCACTGGCATTTTAGGCTGCCTGTGGGATGTGACACTTTGGAGTAGCTCAGAACCACAGTTGCTGGGAGATCTGCTGTGTGGTAGTTTCAGCATTTTACAAGGTGAGTGATTAAGTCATACCTTTTAGAAATGAATTAAATCTTAAAAATATATGGGTATAGTTGTTTTGTCTACATGTATGTCTATGAGCCATTTGAATGCTACCCTTGGACTCCCCAGAGCTGGAGGTATCAGGCTGGTGCTAGGAACCTGGGTCCTCTGTCCTCTGGAAGAGCAACCAGGGCTCTTAACCACTAAGCCATCTCTCCAGCCCTAAGAAATAAATGTTAGGGTCTGAGAAGAAAGCTCAGCAGTTAAGAATCTGTACTGTTCTTGAAGAGGATCTGAGTTCAGTTCCTAGCACTTACAACTGCCCATAACTCTGGCTCTAGAAAATCTCACTTGTGTGGTCATGAGCATATATACCCAACAAACATACATTAAAAATAAATTTAACACAAGGTTATAGTTCAGTAATTTTACTGAGTCATTTTTCTGAGTGATGCTGCGTGTGTGATGTTCTGAATGCAATCATGTCTCTCTCCTTTCTTCTTCTTCTTCTCCTCCTCCTCCTCCTTTTCCTTCTCCTTCTCTTTCTCCTTCTTCTTGAAATTAATGTGCTCCACTTTTGACTTTCACTCAAGCAGCTGAAACTTGGAACTTCCTGGTGGAACATTAGCCTACCTATCTCAGAACACACTTAACATGTGCTTTTACTGGTGTCATAACTTTACAGATATTCATATGATACTTAAGACTATGTACCAACTTCCTCCATTTCCCAAATAGGTCTCCAATCAGGAGACAAAAGATATTGAATTATCCTTTCTTTTTCTCTGTTCTTTCCCTTTTCTCCTCCTTTCTTCCCTTTTCCTTTTGCACATTGTTTCTTCTCCCCCTTCACCAGCTTAGTAAATGAACATTTCAGACACTTAGCAGCAGAACTAGGGTTAACTGTGTACAGATCCTTTTGGTCCTATTTACCATGGGTTAGAGCTCTGAGCATCTTAATGATCATCGATAAATCTGTTCTCATTTTTTCTTCTCCCAAAAAGTTTCACATATGAGCTTGTCTGATGACTTAATAGAGAAATTGCACCCAAGATTAAGGATGAGTTTTATTAATTGTAAATTTCAGAAAACTGATTTTGAAGCTTATTTTAAAAGTTGTAGTAATTTGCTCTTTAAAAGTTACCAGTCTTCTTTTTAAAAAATTATTTATTTTATTTTATGTGCATTGGTGTTTTGCCTGAGTGTATGTCTGTGTGAGGGTACCAAGTCCCCTGGAACTGGAGTTACAGACAGTTGTGAGCTGCCATGTGGGTGCTGGGAATTGAACTCGGGTTCTCTGGAGGAACAACCAGTGATCTTAACTTCTGAGCCATCTTTCCAGCCCTCTACCAGACTTTTCTTTTTTTTTTTTTTGAGACAGGGTTTCTCTGTATAGCCTTGGCTGTCCTGGACTCACTTTGTAGACCAGGCTGGCCTCGAACTCACAGAGATCCGCCTGCCTCTGCCTCCCAAATGCTGGGATTAAAGGCGTGCGCCACCACACCCGGCTTTAAAGGTTTTTTTGTTTGTTTTGTTTTGTTTTTTGGTTTTTTTTTTTTTTTTTGGTTTCTCAAGACAGGGTCTCTCTGTGTAGCCTTGGCTGTCCTAGACTCACTTTGTAGACCAGGCTGGCCTCAAACTCACAGCGATCCGCCTGCCTCTGCCTCCCAAGTGCTGGGATTAAAGGCGTGCGCCATCACCGCCAGGCTCCTACCAGAATTTTTAAAATCTTACATCTCAAGCTCTTCAGGCCACTGTTCTAGCTCACAGCCAACAATGCTCTGTCTAAATACCTGATCAGCAATAGCTTTCTCCTACAAATAAAAAGTTCTGACTACATCAGTCTCCTCACTTTCTACAATAACAGCAAGAAGAAAAGTGATAGGGATCACCAGTGAGTGACATACGACAAGGTAGGGAAAAAACACACCAAAACAACAACAACAACAACAACAACAACAACAACAACAACAACAAGGAAACAGAAATAACTAGTTCTTATTGGCTTATCCCCAAACTGCACGCTGATACTTTATACATCTAGCCGGACTATGTGCGTGATTTCTCTGACCCCTGGCTTTGCTTCTAACAAACACCTCCTTTATTATTGGTCCTGACTGTGTCCCCTGCTTCCTCCCTTCCTGTTCATTCAGCCTGACTAGAAAGCGATACATTTTCTCAGACCTCTAAACGTTCTCCATCTTTCTTCAATGAAAGATGAGCTAAGGATCCATTGAAGATTCGAGACGGTACCTGAGTATGCGGAGGGCACTGAGTTCCCACCCCACCCCACCCCACCCCCGACCCCACCCCGGGGAAAAAGAAGACAAGTAGCCAGAAGCTTTACAGGTTTCCCCTTGCCCATTTGGCCTCTCTAGGGGGGGTACCTCCAAACAGGAAGTACAAAGGGAGGAAGCTGGGGCTGCTGAGTCGTGAGCAAGCTCTTATCTTGCATGCATTTTATCTTTCTGTAGGCACCTGGCTCAGACTGCTTCACAATGCCTTCTAGCTCCCCAGTTTTTAGCAGTACGTTGAATATGCCTTGGCGCCCTTTACTAAATGAAGGGCACCAATAGACTCTCCCCAGCGCCTGTGATGGTTCAACGCAAGCACCTTAAGCCCAGCACGTAGTAAATGCTTAGTAAATCTTAGCTGTTGTTACTACTTGCTGCATCCAGAAAGAATTTTCAGTGACCAGGGGTGTGCAGGGGCTTCCGTGGAATCCTTTTGCAGACTAATTTGCAGCTCAATCCTGCACCTTTCAGCTGTCACGCTGCGAAGCTGAAATTTTATTTTCACTCTTCTTCTAAGTGTAAAGTACCAAAAGGTCGTGACCTTTAGACATGAAACATATACTTTAGGATGTTTGGGGGGGGCACCTGCTGTGAAGAGGGGTACCCCAGGTGTTAAGCTACGTAGGTATTGCACCACTTCCCCTCCATGAGGTCAGCAGTGGGATTCCACTTTACAGAAATAGCTAAAAGTTCAAGATGACAAGAGACCTGCCGAAAGGTCACATGTCCAGGTGGTAGAACTGAGTTTTTCTGATTTTCATAGTACAACAGGTTTTTTGTTTTGTTTTGTTTTGTTTTTTCCGAGACAGGGTCTCTCTGTGTAATCTTGGCTGTCCTGGACTAGCTTTGTAGACCAGGCTGGCCTTGAACTCACAGAGATCCTCTGCCTCCTGAATCCTAGGATTAAAAGCATGCACCACCATGTCCGTCATAATACTAGAGTTCTCACTCCATCAAATTTTCCAGAGCTGTGCGCTCAAGGTACATGCTAACAAGAGATTCCTAGGGTTTTGCCATTTACGTTGCACACACTCGGAGGCATAAAAATAGACTCCGTGCTGCTGATATAATTACTAGAGGCTATAAACGCCGTGCAAAAATCTGGAGAGGGGATGTAGAAATAGTTAGAGAAAGAACATAAATAAGTGAATGGTGACACAAACTAGGACTACATACCGTCCTTAATACTTTCACACAATTCCACACAGTCCTGTAAGTGTTTCACCATGGAAGATCAAGCCTTCGTTCTGAATTGAGAAATTAGCCCGCTTGCAGGCAGTGGGAATGCCAGCAAGCTACAGGTGGGCACCACAGCAGGTGAGGACCGTCGCTGGACAGGGAGGGTGAGGAGTTGGTGTTGTTCAGAGAGCATAGCCATCCAGTTATCCTGCTTTGGTGCCTGCTTATATCATACCCAGTTGGCAGTTTGGGAGCCTCTTAGCAGTGAGTTTTAGGCAAGTGTTCACACTCTGAAAGGAAGCACACCTTGGAAGGGAAATTGCCTGAGCTCTCAGTCTGCCTGCGTTGGCCTGAGGAGGCCGAACTACAGGCTTAACTGCTCCTGTCCCAGCACGCAGCCTCCAGACTTGAGAGGAACCTGAGAATGGACCTCGGAAGGATGAAGGCTGGAAAGCCAGCAAGGCTTGAAATCTCAGGAGCATCAGAACAGAGGAGACAGATTCATTCAGGAAAATGTACTCTGTTGCTTCCTTCTGGCTCTTTGCTTCTTACCACCCTTCTTTTTTCTTTCTTTTTTTAATGTAAGATGAAAGCCATACTAACTCTAACATCTTAAAGGACAAACTAAACGAAAGAAGGATTTCCTCTTCCACCCTAGCCTGGCTCCTTACCTTTATCAACAACAAGATAGAGTCCTGGTTACCTCAAAACCAAGTCTTTGCTTTTCCTGCCTTTCAGACTGAGTCAGGCAGACAGCAGTAGCTCAGGTTCGGAGTGGGCTAGACAGTGCAAGATGAAGGCTTGTCTCGAAACTTTGTACATTATTTGGTTGATTATTATGAAATGGACCTTGGCTCAGAGCTGGTGCTTCCTGCCAAGAGCTGGCCTTGCTCTGGACCATCCGTGTGACTGTGTTCTTCAGCGGCAGCCATGAAACCAAGTTCATCATTTGAGGGGAAAAGGCAGAAAGTGAGGCGAAGTGCTTTCCTAAAGGCTATAAAGTGAATCAGGGGTAGCCATGGGGTTCAAACAAGCAGCCCTCC
>NC_140491.1:82084002-82239002 GCF_964271855.1 Acomys minous
TACAATTTATACATACATATATATATATATATATATTTAGAAATATTTCCCGAGAGGGAATAAACTTTATATTCTCCTATGTAAACACTATTTGTACTGTACATATGTTTAATAAAAATGATATACAACCTCTTTATTAGATTTATAATTTGCATACAGGTAGTAAATATAGAATTTGGGTGAAACCGTTTCTCTCTCTTTCCTTGGCAACAATGAAGTATCAAGCGAGTATTGGCGTAGGAAGCCAATGTTATTACTCAAAGTAGCTTGTTCACCTCCAAGGAGTTACTGCTTTCAGTATCACACAATCGTAAAAAGAAAACAAAATAAAAGCATGCAAAACCAAGCACGAACAAAAATCAAGGTGCTGCCTTCTGCAAACAACACCCAACAACAAAAAAACATGGCCACATTGTTGTCACCAAACGTATTACAACTCTCTTCTATAACCCAACGTTCAAGACACTAGACAGCACAGAAGCAGCCTCAAACACTTCGTCTATTCCAAGCTTGTTTCATTTTCAAGCATTTTCTTTTCCACAGTTGGACTCGGCTGAGGAGGGAATGTGAGAAATGACTCCTAGTTTCCTCCACCTTTGTCAAACTGTGTCACAACCGTGAAGTTATTTTAACAGAGTTTATTTACCTGGGTGTTTCCTCTCTGTTGTAGTGGTATAAAAGAAAAGGAAACAACAGTTTAATGTGTAAGTAAAGTGGAATGGAGACGGGGACTGCTCCAGCGTTGGCCAGGAGCAGACTTAGTCAGCCATCAGGATGTGAGATTTTTGAGCTTAAAAAAAAAAAAATCATAAATCTTTTCTTTCATTTCAATTCTCCTCAAGCAACTGCAGTGGAAATTAGACAGGTTTGAGAGATCTAATTTCTTTCTAGGATCAGGCCTGATGGCTTCTATCATGGCGAATACTGACTTAAATGGGGGAATTTGTGCAAATTCTTCAACACGTGGAATATTTGATTTTTAAAAAACGTCCTTGACATACATATCCACAATCAACTAATAGGTTTGGTTGGGTTGCACAGCAGCGGACTTCCCTGAAGTCACTCTACTACGGCCTTCTTGATCAAAAAGCAACCCCTTTGGCCTTCAATCTGAATCTTACATGTCATCCATACTGTGGCCAGGACTTAAACTCCAGTATTGTATGAGTATGCAAACTAGCAGACTTCACAATCCAATGTCACCCAGACAGAGGGACTGGGTGCCAAGCTCTCCTTACTAACTACTCTCTCATCTTGGGCCAGCTCGGGGATCTGAGAAGCCGCTGTAGTTAGAAAGAAATCACCTGACTGTGAAGTTCCCTCGTGTCTATTTTCAATCACTATGGTCACAGTCACCATGAGTCAGGGTTCCTCATAGCGGCCCTGGCCAGTACAGCCTCCTCTTAGAAGTGCAGGGCCTCTCTCAGGAAAATAACGTGGAGAACACACACACACTCTCATTCCCTGAAGACTTTCTCATTTCTGGAGTCTCATGTGTGTCGTGTGTGTGTGTGTGTGTGTGTGTGTGTGTGTGTGTGTGTGTGTGTGCAGACAGTCTTTCTGTGTAGCCTTGCCTGTCCTGGACTCACTTTGTAGACCAGGCTGGTCTCAAACTCACAGAGTTCTGCCTGCCTCGGGCTCCCCGCGAGCATCACCACGCCTAGCTTCATGTGTGTCTTAAAAATCCTCTTGGACAGGACATACTCCACAGTTGAGTGGAGTGTGGGGACTGACTTTCACACGAACTCTAGTGTCCCATATTTGACCATGTCCCCTAGATGGGGAGGCCTGATGGCACTCAGAGGAAGGATAGCAGGCTACCAAGAAGAGACTTGATACCCTATGAGCATATACAGGGGGAGGAGGTCCCCCTCAGTCACAGTCATAGGGGAGGGGAGTAAGGGGAAAATGGGAGGGAGGGAATACAAGGGATGAGATAACAATGGAGATGTAATATGAATAAACTAATAAAATATATATTTTTTAAAAATCCTCTTGCTCTGTGTGTGAGTGCATCTTGATAATATGGTAAGAACTGTGTGTGTACATTAATCTACACAGAGCACTTTGTGCTCTTTTTCTCTTGGTGGCCAGGACAATACCACCAGGAGGGACAGAGCATTGTCATGGGTTTATTGATGAGTTCAGAGAAATAGAAGAAAAGTTCCTCTCCCTCAAATTAGCTAATGCTGTAAGCTGGACCTGAGTACTGCCTCCGAAGCATAGGATCTGTGACTACTACACAGCAGAGGATGGCGGCATAGACTTAGAAGAAACAACTTTGGAAGGGGGCAAGAGGAAAAGGGACAGAACTCAGGCAAAGTCAGATAAACTCCACTGCAGCGGAAAGAAAAGGAAGCTAGGCTTAAGGAAGATCATGTGGGCAGCACGCTCTGCATGTTTCAGTGGGGGCAAGCTGCTCCCATGATTCATTTCAGGACATATGCTTATCTTGCTTGAAGAATTTAGAAACTTTAATAAATCGGTTTTGCTGTTGTTGTTTGTTTGGGCTGGAGAAATGGCTCAGCAGCTAAGAGCACTTGCTGCTCTTGCCAAGCACCTGGGTTTGGTTTCCAGCATCTACTTGGTAGCTCACAGCAGTACACATACATATATACACATACAATAAGAACAAACAAATCTGAAAAAGTTTTAAAACCCAAAGATATATAATTATCTTCTACCATATTCATTCTCATCTCCCAATTGATCTGAATATAAATTGAAATGGATTCTATAGGCATATAGACATCAGGATAGTAAATAACTTACCTAAGTTTTCTTTTTGTTTATTTTTTTTTTTAATGTCTCAGTTCAGGATTTGAGGCTAGGTATTCATTTTACAATCCCTTTTTGTGGTTGAAGACATTGCTCAGCAGAGCTGGATAAGGCCTGGGTCCTACCTCCAGGACTAACAAAACCAAATTTTTCCTTCTTTGTGACAATGCAGCGGTAATACTAGTCGGTTAGTTTGGGGATTAAATGTGCAAAATAAAATACTACCCATGGGAACTGGGTGCCGTGCTCCATACCAACTCGAGGCTGACTCTATTTCCCATATTCCTGAGCTACTTTCTTTGTTTTAGCCAGGCAAATAAATTACTTATTTTATATATTTATAATTGAAACATAAACTATGGATAGGAAGAAAATGTGACACGTTCTTCAGTTGTCATGTCAGCTTATTAAACCTGCTTGTCTAAGAGGGCTAGGGAGATGGCTCAGTGGGTGAAGGCACTTGCCTTCAAGTCTGATGACATGAGTTCACTTCCTGGGACATGATAAAAGTACAGAACCTTCTCTGCCTTGTCTGCTGACTTCCATGTGTGGACACACAAATACACACACATAGGGAAATGGAAAAACAAAATCTAAAAAAAGAAAAGAATAGAAAAAAATCCCAAACAAGAAAAGAATGATTTCACAGGAACTTATTGTTTTGCCTACTAGTGCAGTTGTTGCCATGTCTTAGGCTATGAGGTATGGATGTTATGGAACTTGAAGCTAAACCAAAAGATCTTCAGTTTAAATTTTTGTTTGCATTTCAAGATATAGAAGATATACCGATGCTTACATTTTCTGAGAAAAAAGAAAAAAGAAAAAAAAAAGAAAGAAAAAAGAAAAGAAAAGAAAAAAGAAAAGGAAAACCCTGCCCATTCTGAAATTTAAGTAGACAGCCCTTGAAAGATCACTGGGGAAAGTCGGTGTTTTCTCAGGTTTAACTAAATAATTTATGCATACTTTCACTTTGGCATGATGAAGCAATTTTAGCCTTTAAAACCCACAAGTACTCAAGAGGGAAAAGGTCTGGTTCCTGCAACTTAAATAATTTAAACGTCCAGGTGGAAATGCTTCCAGCAGTTCCCCGTTTTAAGACAAAGGAAGATGACTTGCGAAATGTGAGATACCAAGAAAAGAAGAATTGATAAAAGACATAACCTCGGATGCATTTAATTTAGACTGGAAATCCTACTTTTTTTTTTTTTTTTTTTTTAATGATGGGCTCCAGAGTGCTGATGAGGCATGAGGTGAAATGCCTGCTGTCCTGGGGATTGTAACAAACAGACACATAGAAATGTTGTACAAGCAGAGCCCTGAGCCAAATGTATATGTACATAACATAACATATACAAATAGAAGTCTTTGTAAAGGCTTATTCCTCAGCCTTATAACTCCTCAGCCCAGGCTGTATACACGAGGCGCCTAGCAGAGATTTCAGAAGCAGTTGTAGTAAAACGCACTGTGCTTTAATCTCAGGCTTCTAGCTTATATAAATACATACATCTTTTGATACATAACTGCATAGATTAGGATTAATGAAGTGGTATTAGATGCCAGTTTAGGACCTTGAGCTGCAGGAGAGGCCACTTGGATCTTCCAAAATACTGGAGGAGACTTTAAAACTCAGGTGTCTAGTACAATGGGCCCTCTGAGTCCACGGCCTTCGGCCTTGTCTTAGATTTCAGACCTGCCATGGGGAAATTTTCCTTCTCACTTGCAGGTCTGTAATGACCTGTCAAAAGAGGTGGGACTTGGAACACGGACAGTAAAGGACAGCTATCAATCAGCAGGTTTTGAGGTTACAAGTGTTTCTGTCTAGAGTATTTTAATTTGCTGTTCTTAAATCTATATTACATCCAGAGTTGGTGGCACATGTAAACCTGAATATCAACGAAGGTACAAAATACGATAACAGGTAGAGCTAAAAACAACTGCCTTTAGAGTAAAGTACATATATCTATGTACTCTAACATTTGGTACTGTGCACCATATACATGCGACACACTAGGCCTGGAGAGAGGTCCTGCAAGAGACAGTTGCAGTTGGAAGGCGGACACCCTGCAACAGGTCCACACCAAGGCTGCTGTGCTGATGATTGCATTCTGCATTCAGTGCTCCCTCTGTTTTTTTGTGCTGATGATGTGGGTGAGGGTCACCTGAGTGACATGCACTAGAGATGTAGCATGATAAGAGTGAACTGAGTCATGGACACATCAGTGCTATGAAGGGATTTAAGAAATGGTATTCTTGATATCTACATGGGTCCCCAACACTGATCGCTATGGCTAGGAATGCGAGTGAGTGCATGGACAAGAATGGGAAGACTAGCGTGGGTGGGTGGCTGTTGTTCTTTTATACCCATCTCTTCTGTCTCCCTCCCCACTCTCCCTCTCTCTGTCCCTCCCTCTCCCCCCTCCCCTCCCTCACATCATCCATCAACTTTAATTAAGCCACCCAAACTTGTAAGCATGGAGAACTTGGAAAACTTTTTGTTAAAAGTGACCTTGCTCCCAGGGTTTGCCCTACAACTTCTCTCAGCTCTGTGGCAACGCTGAATATTCACTCCTTCTCTGAATCTCAGAACGTGGCACCTGGTGTAAAAAGACATTTCCAAACTCATCTGAGGTATATAATACATAAAGTCCTGTGTCCGAACAAAAACGAACATTTCTTTTAAGGAAAAGAACCCTTTCTGTAATCTTGCTGGTTAGACTCCTTCGCCGTATTATTTTAAGTCAATTAATTCAAATTTAAAAATAATGAAATTACTAGCAGAGACTCTAAAACTTCTTTTACTATATTAAATTGGGCAGATTGCTTCTCTCCTTCTAATTATGAATGTTGCAGTTACAAAGGAAACTGTCATTTTGATAGAGCAAAAGACAATCTGTCTGCCAAAAATGTCCAACCATAATTCTAAAAAAAAAAAAAAAAAAAAAAAAAAAAGCCACCGGCATGAGGAACGTGCTACACTGTTTGATGTACTGTCTTATTGGAAACCTAATTTGCTTTCAACCTCTGAGACAACACATAAGTTTGTGTGACTAATTTTTTTCTTGGAAATATGAGTAATTAGAATTAGGGGCCATTTTCATAGCAGGAGTGGACAGGTTTTTAAAGAAATTCAAAGTAAGTGTTATAGTTATTTGCTTTGCTTTTTTTATGGCACTCCTAAAACCAAGTAGAAGGGGGTGCTGGGCTTTGTACTGGATAATGTGACTCCCCATGTAAATTGTGAGCGATTGCAAAGTACGGAAAGGTTTATTACCTGAGGCGAGCCCTCCCAGAGCTCTTGGAGTATAAAAGCATTAAGTGTGTGTTCTAACAAAGTCATAAAAATCAATAAACAGGAACCCCCCACCTGTGCAATGGCCCTAGTGTTAAGTTTTATACATGTAGTAATAGTACATATCAATTTTCCCTATCCTTCCTACACTAGCTATTACAGGGCCTACCACCACCGGAGGCCAGGGCTGCACTGTTCACCCATCCCACAGAGCTGTCTACATGCCAGGCCCATTGCATCATTGTCAGTTTTATCCTGTTTGTAACTGGACAAGGCTGTGGCCCTCGCTCTCTACACCCACTCAGTGGCACACGATTGCAAACTGTGTCCCTCTGTGTCAAGGGCTTACATGTCCTTCTGAAAGAAAACCAGAACTGTTAGCCCAGACGCAAGATGCTTGCACAGGAGAAGGGGAAAGCCATGTCATTTCCACTGACATCTGACCTCGTCCAACTGCTGCAGGCTTATCTACCAAGATTTGAAAAAAAAAAAAAATTCTGGAGAAACAGATTATCAGGGTCCACAGCAAGTATTAAAGCCCATGTCCCTTAAAAACAAAACAAAACAAAACAAAACAAAACAAAACAAAAACCCCCGGGAAGATTCAGAAAGCACAGGTCACCCTCTTCCTACACAGAGGGTGACATATGCTAAAAATTAGGCCCCGAGGAGTCAGCATGGTCACCAGGCTACAGAAATAACCACTAACATCACACTTATTTCATAATTAAAGGAAATCCTCTCACCCCACCTCCCCATTTTTACCAATAAGGCAGAAAACATGACTAAATGTGTAACCTTTGTACCACATCCACTCTTAGCAACCCTGTTAACCTACACAGGGTGAGGGGTGGGGGGCAGGCCTTAGTAAATCACAGCCACTTGTTGGTAAGGAGATCCAATAACATCATGGAGGGGCACTGCACTGGGGACATTCTAAAGAAACACACACACACACACACACACACACACCACACATACACAAAAGAAAAAAAAACCCGCATTTTAATTATAATCCAGAGATAACCACTCCAAAGTAATGAGAGACATTTAAGAAGAGCGCCTCCATTCACACACAAGGCTTGGTAATTTTTCTTTCTTTCTTTCTTTCTTTCTTTCTTTTTTTTTTTTAGTGGTTCTAATGCTTATAGTTTTAATAGGCCTGAGAAACAAAAGAAGGCTCTTGTTGATGAGTCCTCTTCTCTCCTCCCCAGGAAAAACAAAACAAAACAAAACAAAACAAGAGACCCAGGACTTTTATCTGTCTGAGGTTGCCTTTGATAGTGCTCACAGCACGGGGAGTGCCACTCACGGGTACTTAAAGCTGCGTCATTTAGGAGCATAAAAATAGAATAAAGTTGTTCGGTAAATGAGAAATTATGATACAACTCAAGTGCTATGGCATGAAACAGGCAAAAAAAAAAAAAAAAAAAAAAAAAAAAAAAAAAAAAAAAAAGAGCCACGCTACATTTTTTTTTTCCAGAACAGCAACAAAAACATATAGAAAATGGCAAACGCACCTCTAGCTCTCTGTCTCACGAAGGTGTGCCTGAAGTTTTTTTTTTTTTTTTTTTTAACTATTTTCAAAGGCAGCTATGAGGATAGTAGTGGTGGAGGTGATGGGGAAATAGGCATTTCTAGCAATGCAAAGGAAGTGAAGCACTGCAGTTGTGAACAGCTGGCATACAATAGATAATTTAAGGGAAAGTGACCCTCATGTATAATTTTTAACTGAAGAACTGTCAGGCCCCATTAGTTCCAATAGGGCCTGCCAGGGCCAAGATTGGTTTATAGGAGTATTGTATTAGCACTGCTCCTAAGGACCAGCATGAAAACATAATATGGGGATTTGGTAAGTTCTGTGTTTTTTAAAAATTGTACACATTATTTGTTACACTGACATCAACGCTTGCTGCCTATGTGCTCAGATGAAAAGCACAACAGGGTGGCAACTTCCCCGGTAAACAATCTGTGAAAAAAGCCCTTCTGAGCAGTTTGTAGCTGCATGCTGAAGTAGCTCCCGAACAGTAAAAGGGAAGCGCAAATGGTGGCCATTTTAGGATTGTTCTCGGGTGGGTGGCGCTTGAACGCTCAGGACTAAGAGGCCTCAAGGAAGAGACAGGGGCAGAAAGCAGACTCATAAACCCAGTCAACTCAGGGTCTTGTCAGAGGTATGGTAACTGTCAGCAGTCGTCTGTGAAGGATGCAATGAGTTCTAAGTGGGGGAGGTAACGTGTGTTTCAAAAGTCATAGTCAAAGTAAATCATACGGAGAAAAGAGGCCACCTCCCACTTCTTAGGTTAAAGACTGAAGCCTTCTTGGAAGCAGAGTTATCTGTCTGAAACACCTGGTAGGTAGGACCACCGTCCTGTCCAAGAGACTCACTGGGAAGATGGACGGACTTGCAGTAGGGTAGATATGGAGACTCAGGCACAACTTCATGGAGGAAAAGGCAGTGTAGGTGATAGGTGCACAAAAGGCTCACTTCCCTGAGTGCCTCCTGGAGCTCTACAAATGGTGGTTGTATCTGGCATCTGGTAGAACACACTGTCCTTAATTTTATTGTGTGATGCTGTGCTGTTTAAAGGCATGTTTGCCTTACCTCTGTGTCCTAAGGGAGAACTGCTTGATAGCGTCATGTTGTTCTTTGGTGTAAGTGTTTCGGGGAAGTTTGAGGCAGTTATATCCCAAATTAATGGGATTCTTGGCATTCTCTCTCCCTTTTTAATGTTGCACTGCTGTGGGCTTAATCTCTTTCTTTCGGTGGTTTGTCTTTTCTACAAATATGAAGTAATCAAGGCGATATCTTTATACATTTAAATCTATGATTTTGTTATCCGGAGAGGCAACTGTTCAATTCCATAATTATAGCCACTTAAATCAGAGTCACTAATTAGCTAACAGGGCTGGTCTTTACAGGTATTACAGAATATTCTCCTCTAGACACTATATCATAAGCAATCATTAGGGTGGCCATAAAGGGCTTAAATACTAATGTATTTTTAAGGTTGTTTTTATAAACTAAACAAGCAATCAATGCATATTAATAAACATAATTACATTTCTGGCATCTGTCCATTCTTTGGACCCTGACAGCTCCAGAAAGCACATCAGCAAAACTCACTGGCCACAACACAGAAGTGAGATCACCAGTGATAATCCTCTCGATGACTCCTCATGTATGAACTGTCCTGATGCTGCGAGGGCGAAGCCTCTGCAGTTGCCATGGCCTCTCCTACAGATGTTCCAGGCAAAGGCTCTGACACATAGTTCCCACTCAAAACACTACTTTCAAGTGGCCATAAAACAAGCCTTAATGAGGCGGTAAACCTATTTACCTTTGATTAGGTGAGCTGCTCGATAAGATAACACAGAGAAGTACTTTCTACCGAGTAAATATCCACAGAAACTGCCAGCCGTGACCACTCTATTGAGATCCTGGAGGTGAGCCTGGATGCCCCAGGAAGGCCTTGCTTATCCCTTAGAATCTCAGAATTGGCTAATACGGCTTTGCCAACTGACAGAGCAGCACGTACCAGGCACTTTTACATCACCAGTGATTTTGTAGAGTACTCTTTTCTCTGGCACACACCTGTAATTCCACCTCTTGATTAAATAGGGAACCACGACCTCAAAAACAAAACCCATGAAGCTCAAAAAACCAAAAAATCCTGAGGATGGAAGGAAGGTGGTAGAAAGGTGCATTGCTAGACCCTCAGACTCTGTCACTCACAACACAACACAACACAACACAACACAACACAAGGGTGTGCTGCATGCTTGCTTCTCAGTGAAGCCGGAATACTTGTGAAAACTGAGATGGTCATTTCCCCCATCTTTGTATGCCCCAGGGTCGTCCTGTTTGTGGTCTGTGTTTGACTGTCACTGGTCTGTGTTTTCAATGTTGTTTTTAATGAACACACTGAAGCAGTTATGCAGTGGCGTCCATTTTCTTGTGTAGTAGGAGCCTTGAATCTATTCCTATGAATATACATTTGAATATCTTACTTCCTTCTGATAATAAGGCAACAGGCACCCATTGGGAGCACTATACAATAAAGCCTCCACTAATCTCTTCTGTCCTTCCTGCATGATGGCCTTAGCATATTCTCAGTAAAGGTAAGGCCACTGGATACGTGTGAGAAGACTCTCATCATCTGATCCTCGACAACACCACAGCAATTACTCCGAGCCCGATAAACAAACATATAAATTAACATTGGAAGAAAAATAAGGTCAAAACAGCAGCCTATCAAACCACTTGTATGTGTTCTAAAATATAGAAAATAGGAATAAAAGGCAACTTATTCAGCATCTCTTGTACATATTTGTGGCTTAAAAATTACTCAAAGTTTATGTCCTGCGGTTGCACCTACAGAAAGCCAGATGTGCCTCCTGCATGTGACCTAAGACAGGCCTAGAGCAACAGCTAGATAATTTCTCGCTCTTCCTCTACACCGTCGATTGCGGCGGCTTTCTGAGGTGAGAGAAACTGACAGCAGTAACTCTCCAGGGCAGAACTTTCCAGTCAAGTGGATCAACGGACTGAAAATCTCTTATGAATAGTCATTAGGCCTTCATTACAAACCCCTCAAAACCCAGTTCTCTTTTCGCAACCAAATGCCTTTTGTCATCTTCACAAGGTACATCATTTAATTACCAATTGATTTCTTTATATATGACAACATGTCAGATAGCAAAATACAGTGTATCTCCCTTAGGGGAGAAAAGTCTGTTAACTATCAGTATGCTGGATTCCGGAGTTATCTGAGAAGCAGGCGCCCTGCATGCCATTTCTTCATTCTATCTATTTTTCCTATCAGCAGAGTTGCTTTCTGTTGAGAAAAACTAGTAAAAGGAATATTTGCGTTAATGAGCGTCATGACGGTGTCTCCTCATAACTCGAGCAGCGTCAAATTAGCCAGAACGTGTTTTAAGCTTTCTCTATATGAGAAATGGGTTCTTGACAACATATAGGGGGCACAGAGTGAATTCTAAAACATGACTGTATAGGGGGCCACTGCAGCCCAGATTTCTATATGAAAAGTCAAACAGTTGTTCTCCCTGTGCCAGGAATTCCTCAGCCTCTGACTTCTAGGGCACAACTGCAGCCCGGTAATCAAGCCAGAGCCGTATTAATAAGCTGAATAACAGAGAATCTCAGAAATGTACAGGACTGTTATACGGTAACAATAAGACCTCAAATGGAGTAAGCCAGAGCAGAGCCGAAGGTGGGCGGCTGGGATAATGAGCCAGTGTTGAGGCAATGCGCTCCATTGTGTGGTGGTGTAAATGCCTGCTTCTCCCATACACAGAGGCCACAGTACACGAGACCCAAGTGTTCTCAGAGTGTCACTGTGGCTGGCTGTGCTAGAACCTGGCACGGATGGCACTGAAAGCTGACATTATATTTCAGGATGCGATGCAGGTGTGCAGGCCTGGGAACGTGCTCTAATTACATATTTTCCTGCCGTGTAACAATTAAGGTCGCCAAAATAATTGCCAGTTTCTTAATCCCTCTCTAACAAGACTGACAGAAGGAATGGTTTATTTTTCTCTGATTGTTTTGAGAGTGTTCCTCAAGATTTTGGTTTTCTATGGAACTGCATAAAACTAATTCTTATGTTCAGATGTGTGATTATTCCCATTGTTAAAGAAAAAAAAAGACCCGTCTTTGAATTGTGATAAACTAAAATTATAGAAAAACAATGTGAACTATATAACCTGGTAGGTGGCTTAAATATTTTTTCTTTTAAAGAAGGTAAGATTTGCTTTAAAACCCCTGTTTTCACTTTCCAAACTGCCCACCTCATGCAGAATGTTAAAATATGTAGAGAAAAGAAAAGGAGCAGAGCTTAGGAAACAGACGAAATAGGTTGGTCTTCACTTTCAGTGTTGACTTTTGATCTCTTCATTTTCAATTCTAGGCAGGAAGGGAGAAATAGATTCCTTCAGGATTGAGTTAAATGTGTGTGTGGCCCCTCACCCAGAAAAAAAAAAGCCTCAACGTAAAAAATATTAGATGCAGTTTCTCGTGGCTCCTGGGTTGCCTACACCACTCATGAATGTCAGAGAAGGCACCCAGTTGACTAATAGCTACCTCAGTGATCTCCACACCTCCCCTGGTCATCCCTTTCCGTAGTCCCTGCACCGCCTGACCACCATGTGAAGGGCGCAGCGTTTACCAAAGGTATCAACCGCCAAGTTCGTAAGGTTCGTCTTCTTAACTAAAACCTATCTCTTTCATTAGCTGTCAACTTTCCATTTCAGTTGGGTCAATTGGGCTGAGCTTGTTTAGAGAATTCTGCAGGAACTAACCCATTCTTGCTGCCTTGCTTGCAAATCGGAAGACAGTGGGTGACGGTTGAGTACTTAGTGGACAAACTGAAGTCGTGTCAAGTGCTTCGCACTTGAACACAGGTGGAACGGAGTGGGCAGAAGACACAACTAACAGGCTGAGGGGGAAGCCTGAGACCAGAACGTGGCAGTGGGAGCAATCAGAGATGATCGTATCAGTAATGGAGAAGTTCGGAAGGATTGAGGAGAGATGTAGCAAGTGGAACAAGAGGAACATCTTCCTGCTGAGAGGCTGAGGGGAACGAGAAGAAAGGCCTAGTACGACAGAAAGCAAAGTAGGGGGTCACCAGCAAAGAAACATGGAGGTGCAGAAGGAAGGAAGCTTGCATCCGTTTGTGGAGACAGTGACGCAGGCCACACACAGCTGGGAGTGTCCCAAAACAGGCCCATTTTTAGTTAAGACTTCTTGCGAAATACAGAGATTAGGAAGTATCTTCAATGACTGTCACCTGGGTGCTTGAAAAACCCATCCCTGTGACGGTTAGAAACCAATCCTCTGTCCTTTTCTTATAGCTCAGGTGTTAACCAGTGCTGTGTGGCTGAAAAGAGGGCTCTTGTTCCAAGACATGAAGGGAAAACATTGATTCATGTGTGTGTGTGTGTGTGTGTGCGCGCGCGCGCGCGCGTGCATACGCTTTGTTATTGACAACATGACAAGGAGTGAGAAGAGACACTCCTTACAGCAGTTGTGGGGAGGGAAGAGCTCACAAGTGAGGTGTGCCACAAAAAGTCGCGCCATGTCTGGATGCAGTTCCCAGTGCCAGCAGATCTCTCTCTTCTCCCCGTGCCCCCCCCCCCCCCCGCTAGAAGCTGCACTCCATAGTGACTCTAACTAATGCTTGCCCCTTCTTAGAGCGTTGCTAACTGTTCAAACAAGTATCTTCGAGTCCCTCCTTGTACATACACTGAATGAAGGGCTTACCTTGAGCACCACTCTGTCATTCGACCAGCCCCTCTCAGCCAACATTTCTTGAATATGTACAGTGTGTCGTATCTGAGCCTTGCCAAGCTGTTCTCTCTGACACTGATACATGAGGCTTTATGAGACATAGTACCTAGGCCATGGTGAATCGCCAATAGTTTAAGATAAAATGTTTTAACTATAAGCTTTAAAAGATGATTTTCCTGGGACTGGAGAGATGATGGTTCAGCGGTTAAGTGGGAATAGTGCTCTTAGAGAGGACTGAAGTTTGGTTGTGAGCACCCATGTCAGATAGCTCCCAACTGTCTGTAAGCCCAGCTCCAGCAGGCTTCTGACTGCTTTGGCCTCTATGGGTGTGGGCACCTGCACTCACATGCTCTCCCCACACACAGCCACATAATTAAAAATAACAAAATCAAATCTTTAGCAAGATTTTTTTTTCCTACAGAAAGGTCTGGTCATTAGTGAGATAAGTTTGTAGGAGTTTTTGTTTGCTTATTTGTTTGTTTTTGTTGTTGCTGTTTGGCCATTTTTTAAAGCAACTGCAGTTCAGTGGCTGCCTCCTGGGCACAGCTCAGTGGCACACACTGACATACCATGCATAACCATTTCTGAGTGGTGTAAATGCCATCAGTACAGAGCATTCACAAACACTCAGTGTGCTGATCTCCGGAGTTTCAGCAGACTCCCTGATAGACACTGCTCTGCGATTCCACACTACACCACAGCAGGCTTTCTCCCTAACCCAATTTCCTTGACCTGTGTTTTCCTTTCAACCAGACTTCAGAGACAAAGACAGAATAGTAAATTCATTTTCTTAGAAATACACCGCCAGGGTTTCAGTCTGCGTGGCTGCTCCTCACTTCCCCTTACCTGAACAGTTAGGTTGAGACAGGGCAGCTCACTAAATAATGCTTTTCTCATTACCATTATTACTTCAAAAACGACCATTAATTTACTCTTTGGCTTTCTAAGTAGGGGAAACATCAAAGAAGCTAGCTCCCCCTAATTCAACTTTTCTTGAAAGGTAACTGATTTACAAACAAATTACTTGGGCCTTGTAAGGAACTGCCAAACGTGTCTGCTCATTTGATACATTTTCAAGGGCTACAGTACTGAAATGGAGCTGTAAGAAGCTCCTGTGTGATCCACAAACAACTTCACGCTGTATTACACGTGCATCAGATACTGAGAGCAAACTCCGAGTTGCAAGCAACCTGTGATGCAGAATGCTTCCTTGGCAACGGCTCAAACAGCTCATTTAAATTGCAAACTTTCCAGTCAGTACTCACAGGTGATTTTGAAAGTTCATTATAGAAACTAAATAGCATCTTCTCCATACTTTGTTTCTTAAATCACACATACATCATCTCTGAAAGATGCTGTTTAATGTCTTTCTCACAGAAGCACACCACCTTTGTTAAGAAATTGCCTGGGAGACTAAAAATGTATTTTAAACAGGCCTGAAGCTTAACCAAATATCCTAGCTGGAGTGCAAATAGTGCTAGAATTCTTGGCTAGGAATTTCCAGGATGGACTTTGCCATGAATAGAGATCACATGAGAAGTATTTTGGAGTCATAACTTTACAGCATAAGATGATCAAAGCCAAGTATTAATACATTATTTTATCATCTCACCTTCTAAACAATATTTCAGTAGATTTCCTTTCACATAGTGATATTTGTAATAAATGTTCTGCCTTTGTTTTAAAGTCAGTCTGTAGAAAGATGACATCAGCTTAGCAAACAATAAAGTGCCTGTAATATTGTCTCCAGAGGGCTGTTACATTTACTTTGTAGCAGTAAAATTCAATTTTCAAAAAACACTACATGAATGATGTTAGGTTATTAACCCTATCACCACCGTAAAACATCATTATTGTGTGCAGAATGTAGGTCACAATCTAGAAGCTATATGTTTCTTTTTTGTCAAATAATCCACTTAAGCGTCTTTTCTCTCCTCAGGTTGGGCCCGCATCCTTTCTTTAGGGGAAAGAAAGCCTTGCAGCACTCTCCACAGGCTAGAGAGCCTCCCCCTCACTGTCGCCACAGCTCAGCTTTGAACCCCTCTTCTCAGGCTACTTACTACCAATGCCTATTGTTCTTGAATCGGAAATTAGCATATCATATCTTTCTCTCTCACACACATGGCTCAGTTCTAGGACAAGAAGGAAATAGGGACGTGTGTCCTATTTCAAAGGTAGAATCCGTTTAATTTGAAGACCTTGAACACAGATGCTTATTTTTTGGACCTTCAAATGTTTCAAATCTCGGCCTGTGTGACTGTGGCAGTAAGCCGATGCGATGCAAGGGACAAGAACCCCTCCTGGGTAGAAAGAAGGCCATGCAGGCGCACTCACGCCAGAAGGCAAAGAGTTAACTAGTTAAACTTCTACATACCTCCCAGGAACTTTCCAAAAGCTAACAATAAGGCAAAGAAGTGCTGGTTATCCATTTTTTAAAGGGATGGGATTGGTTTTAGAAGAAAGGGAAAGAGGATCAAACACCTCAGTGCAACAAAAGGTTATGTCAGAGGGCCCTCAATCACACACCGCCTTCCAGTACACATCTTCCAGCCTTCCAGAGCAGTCACCCTGGCAGCACAACTAAAAAGTTCCTGACATGAAAAGAGCAGAAAGCAAAGGGACAGAGGTAGTTATTGTCACGCACTCCCACCCTCCCTCCCTCTCTCCCTCTTTCCCTCTCTCTCTCTCTCTCTCTCTCTCTCTCTCTCTCTCTCACTCTCTTTTTCTCTATCTCTGTCTCCCTCTCCACCTCCTTTGGCTTCTTCCTCTCTGTATGATACTTTTGCATAAACTAGCAGAGAAAAGTAATGGCGTGCCTGCACGTTCTGAGGAGAAATCCCCTAGATGGAAGCCACCCCGAGGTGATGGGATAGGCCCAGCGGACTTTCTGTAAGAAACACCTGATGAATTAAGAGATTGCCTACGTTCTTCAGAGGACTCATCTGACGTTAGTCAGGGTAATTATAGCCCTGTAAATATGGTCAAGCTTGTCTTGAAAACACTTGGATTTTTAAATTGCTGTTGTTTTCTTCTCAGATTCTGTCTTCCCTGCACAGTGGATGGAAGTCATTTGCATTTTCTGTATTGAGTCTTGAGGTAGCTTAACAGCATGTATGCATTTTCCCACTAAAATGTAAATTATTAACAAGTCGGAGTTTTCATTTGTTTTATCTCCTGATGTGAGATCTAAATAAGTATGCGCAACACTTAAAATTCTTACCATTTCTCTACTTTCTAAGAAATTAATCTCATATATGCCTCACAGTACATTTTCATATACATGACATACACCAATGCTATGGGGCAAATATTAAGCTGAGGAGCCAAGCTAAATGCTTTGTGGAGACTTAATCAAAGCATGTTAGCCGAGAGGACTGTTTACTAATGTTTTCACCACCATCACCACCAGCAGCATGGTCATCATTTTCTTCAAAAGCACTTAGGCCTTCACCATTACTTGGTGACATCAAGCATTTTCAATCGGCTTCTATCTCAATGTCTAAGATGAAAGCGACTTTTGTGAACAGGTTATAGAAACCCAGTCGTGCCAGCATCACAACTTATACTCGAAGGTCAAAGATTACACAGTATGTTAGAATTGAGGGGCTATGATGGCCAGTTGCTTTTGGTGATGATGGCTAGGAACATTTAAATGTGCTGATGATGTGCCAGCAGTGTTCCAAGTAAATGATCTCATTTATCCTTCAAAAATAATCATTGTACAGATGGGAAACTGAGGCACAGAGATTTTAGGTCATTGGTAGCAAGTAATGAAGCTCATTCTTCTGACCTTGAACGTGTTCACAATGGTTATATTCTAGTACGTAGGAAAGGAGGGAGAGAGGGATCAGAGAAAGATGGTTTCAGCATCTACCACCTGGAGGTGAGTATCAGGAACCCACGTAACATGGAAAGGCTTCTGGATCAAGACAGAGTGGCTGACTAAAAAGTAATAGAAGAACTCTCTCTATAAGTGACCTGAGGTGTCCTGTGGAAATGGTTTAACCCAGAAAGCCCTACAAAATCACTCAAATTAAGAGTTTCAAATCTTCGTGTTCACTTTAAGAACACCCATGACATTAGTCAAGTCATTAAGGGTATGCATATTTGAGAAGCCACGAAGTATCTAAAAGATGTCATTTTAGAGAATCAATGTTTGGTGTCCTGGCACTGTCACATTGGAGTCAGTGGGTATACAAAAGCTGGACACAGGGCTGGTGGCCCAAAAAGAGTGAAGAATTTTGCTGCAAGTGCTTAAAAATGCAGAGTGATGCTGCAAGTTTAGATGTGGATTCTCTAGTTACTGAACAAAGTTTTAAAAGGCCAGGAGAAGGAGGTTGCACAGATGAAAAAGATATCCCAGATGAAAATGAAGAAATGAAAACTTACGGCATGGAAACAAATTCAGCATAAAAGAAATGCAGAAAAAGTTTTTGTTGTTATTGTTGTTGTTGTTTAAAGTAGTAGATAAGAGTGGAAAAGAATGCAAACAACTGGGAGATTCCTGTGTGCAAGTGTCTGCCCTGCAAGGTGAAGGTAGGAACCTACTCTACAGAGCACCAGGCCAGAGAGAAAGAATGTTCCAGACTAGGAGATAGGCAAAGGAAAAAGAAGTTCATCCCTGCTACTGAAGCAGCCTCTTGTCTAATACATTCAAAAAGAGAAGGCAGAGAAGGCTGTGAAATCTCAGGAAGGCAAAGCCAAGGCCTAGATACAGACCACAGCCATGAGAAAGAAAAGGAAAAGGGTGGGTTATGGAAATGCTGGCAAAGAAAAAAAAAGTGGCAACTACTGGTAACAGACTGGATGTGGAGAATGAGACAGTGGTAAGACAAAACTACAGGGTTCGCAGTTGGGACATCCTTGATAGGGCGGTATTTCCCACTGCAATGGAAAAATGAGGCGGATTGGGAAAATGAGTAGTTTTATGCTGTGCCATTTAATTTGCCAAAGCCAAGGTCAGTATGTTTTAAGATCTTTTCGTGGGGAAAATGGTATGAGGCCCTAAAACATGGTTGGTTTTACTGGTGAGTGCCTTGACTTAATAGAGGTCAGTGGTCTAGCAGTGGAATCGGAAACTGGCAGTTGCCTGGTGTTGGGGGCATCTGATGGGGCAGCAAAGAGAACAGGATCTGCACAGAATGTCAACAAGGTGATGCAGAGGCTGAGGTACAGGGCTGTTATTGAAGGTGGGGGGGGGGACATGTAGAAAAGTGGATGTCAGTTCTTCAAACATGGGTAAGAGACCTGGATATGAGTTATACTCTGCCCCTCATTCTGGATCTGTCTGAAGTGACTTCAGAGACAATGACGCCTTGACTCATGGTTTAAATTCAAAGCAAAGAGAGTTTAAAAATTAATAATAATTAGGCCATAGGCTTGGGTGTGGTGGCACACATCTTTAATCTTTGCACTTGGGAACAGAGGCAGGAAGATCTGTGTGAATCTGAAGTCAACGTGGTCTAAACAGTGACTTCTAGGACAACCAGGACCCCATAGAGAGACCCTGTCTCCAAGGGGAGGAAAAAAATAAAGGCTGTAGGGGTGGGTAGGGGTTGGGCATACAGATAGGCGGCAGGAATAGCCAGCTTAGTTGTGCTTCAAGGCCTGGGTTTTGAGCTCTAGCCCGAGGAAAAACATTGGTCTTTTTTTTTTTCTGTAAAAAAAAAATTCCTGAAATGTTTCACCCACTTTCCCCAAGTACTATTTCTAGAACAGAAGAATAAATATCCATGTAAGAATAAGGTTCTCCCCCCCCCCCCATGCTCCATCTTGGGCTCACCCATGTTTACAAGCATGTAGACTTGTAAGCAGCCTTGGCTGGGTAGCGGTGAGCAGGGCCCCTCCTGAAGGCAGAGCCCTGGGAAGGAGGGTATTATTTCAGCTGGGAGAGAGAAAGGAACAGGGCCCTGGGATGAGGCTGATTGATTCAGACCAGATGGGTGGCCACACAAAGGTGTGACAAAAATAGAAACACATTGCAGACATTCCAAGCACTGTCCTCCTGGCCAGGAGGTGGTCACAGTGCTGTTCCCTTATCTACCTCCTAATGTGAGCTCCAATCCAAGAATGTTACTGCTGCTGGCTCTGCTCCTCCTCCTAGCAGCCTGGCTATGGGACATCAGTCTTGAGGGGCCACTTAAAAGGCAGAGTGGCCATCGTCCATGGTCTTCTGTGAGTAAAACTGAAGAGAGACACCGCGTTTGCTCCCTAAATATGTTATTATTTTAATTCCCTCTTCTCCATGAAGACATAGATGTCAAAGCTGGTCTCTGTTACTGGATCTTAGGAGACAAGGGCAGATTTCTAAGTGGTGGCAGGGCCATAACCATGGCTTAGACATTAATTCACAGAGCTTACACATCATCTAGTAGCCGAGACCTCCTGATTATGGGTCAAAGAAGATTCTTTAACCATAGTTCTCCCTCCTCAAGTGTTTCACTAGGCAACAAGGCCCTACAGTAGATAGCTGTAACCATTCAGTACCCTGGGTCATTGTCATTCGATGTTTAAGATTTCTCTTGAATTGTTTTGGTTTTCATGTTTAAAATGTAGTAAAATTCAAATTTCTAGCCTAAGGTAATCAGTAACTTTACAAGGAAAAAGAAATATAATAATTTATTATAAAAAAGCACGTTCTTACTTGAAGGGAATTTCAACAAGCATGGGAAAATTTCCACCATTCAAAACTAAAGTATAGAGATTATGCACAAGTTTGAATATTGATCAAAATTAGAGGAAACTCCAAAGGCCTTCTGAAAAATAATACAAAGCCTAGAGAAATGATGCACATTTACTTAACAGCTGAGCAGTGTCTCAAAGCACAGGACAGGCCTTGTCAGAGCAAGAATGAGGCTTTTCTCACTTGGTACCTCAAATGCCCTGGCCTGTTCTGCCCCAGCGTGAAGTTTTAGTTTATTCGTTCTCACAAAGGCCTGAAACTATTACCTACTTGTTATAAACCGTCTCAGATTTCACTGCTGTGGGTTAAGCATAGGTTCTGATTGACATCTCTGGCTCTCCCCCCACATGGCTGTGGAGTTCACAAGTAACTACCTGAAGGGCAAGGTAGCCAACTTGCTTGCACTTTGATGTCTGCTTATAACAAAAAAGGCCAACCCTCTGATATAATTGTGAGCCAATTACATGTTCAAGTCAAAGAGTCCTATCTATGTTGCTTTTCTTTCTATAACATTGTTGGTCCCTTGGTCTCATGACAGCCATCCAGAGTTAAGACTCCACAGTAGGAATGAGAACACAGCTCACTGCTCAGGTGCCCTGGGTTCAATCCTCTGTACTAAAAAAAAAAATTAATAATACACATATATAAAAGAACAAAAGAAAAGATTGTGCAGTAGGCTTCTCCCGTACAAGTATTTATTCATTTCTTATGTCATAATTCCTGGAAGTAATGTGCTATTGATAACTCTTGAATTTGTCCTGCCAGTAGGCTGGCTTCAAAAAAGCATTACTTCTGTGCAGGTGGAGATTAGCATATGAAAAATGCTTTTAATTTGTCTACTCTTAGACCTACCTATCTGTCAAATCCATACATGTGACAGCAGTTGGGTTTAACTTATCTCTACTACCTCGGCGGCAGGTTTTAAACAGTCTGTGGGCTGTTAGTTATTAGTCAGCTCAATACGTTTAACTCCCTTTGTCAAAATAAAACTCAATAAGAGCACAGACACAAAACTATGGGTTCTGTTTCTGAACAGAAGGAATACCATGATCATTTCCACGAGTCTGTGAGACAGCTTCCTTTTTGACACAAAATAAAGCAGCCAGCGCAGAGCAATTCGTGGCAACTGCTCTGTGAGAGCCTGTGTATCTTGCAGTGTGGCCCAGGTTTACACAGTGGCCTCTGTAGTAGTACCTAACAGCAATTTTGCTGTATTGCTCATCTTTTATTATGGGGAGCGTACTGTTTTCACCTGTGCCACTGGGCTTGTGCAAACCACAGCTCCACAGGTCTCACAGAATTAGGGGGAAATGAGAAGTCTCCATGTTGGCACGACTGTGGATCTTTACAGGTCCATAAGTGGCAGGGCTCCTGTGTGGCAGTACCTACCAGGAAGTGGGCCTAACGGGGCTAACGTAGGCCGGTTTGAAAGCAGCCTTGTAGCTCGGCGCACCTACTCACTTGTAGAGAATGAGAGCCAAGCATGCGTACACAAGTTCTATTTGAGCCAAAGGACAACTATATGGAGAGTAAAATAAATAAATAAATAAATAAAACAATGTCTCACCTTTCAAACTTGAAGATTAAGAACACTGGGCAGCTTGCCCTCAAAGGGAAGAGAAAAGCTGAAGGCAGTACCTGGAAAGATGTTGTCCCTGAGACTACAACAGGATGTGAGTTCTCATAGGAAAATAAACCAGTTTGGTCTTCACCCAGCTAGCTCAGTTTTTACTAAATTCCCAACTCAATCGCTGCTCTCAAAATTCAGGAAATTCAGGAATTTCATGTACTGAAAATACAAATTCTTCACTAAGTTCCCCAAATACTTCAATGGATACGTAGACCTCAGGGACTCAGTGCTTAATGTATTGCATATAGATTTAACACTACCTTTAACATAGCCAAAAAGTTCCTGTTTTGCACTATGAAGGAAGCAGACAGTAAGTTAGTGCGATGTCCAAACTTGACCTATTCAGATCATTTCAAGTATTCAAAGAGGCCAGGAAACACAATTTACATATCTTGGGTAAACATTGCTCTTGAAAAATAAGTTGTCCGGTAGATGCGCAGAACCTGTTCATCCCCTATTGGTGTTTTTACTGGCCATAAGAGCTAAGAAAAGTACTTTAAATCTAACTCTACAAAAATGGGCAGTACTGAAGAAAATGCTAGCACAATTCTAGATAAAATATACTGTTGCGAGGCTGAAAAGTGCATGCAAAGCAAGCTGCATTATTAGAATGTTTAAATATTAATTATACCGCTGTGTAGTAAAGATGATCAAGTATGAGTGTCAACTAATTTCCTAAAAGCTGCAACGTTTACTTTCATCTAAACTTCCTTTGTTAAGCTAAACTACAAGCCCAGCAAGTTTAGTCTACTTGAGTGTGTTTATTTTTATTGGTTTCTGCATAATTTTTTTCTACCATAAACCAACTTTAACCCCTTTTCTGTAATCTCTGCCAGTATAACTCCAATAGCACATCATAAAATTCCTATAATTCTTCAAAGCCACGGAGTTGGAAAGGAAAAGCTTGGGCCCTTTGTAACAAGCTCCAGCTACAAGCTTCAGCCAGTTACATTTAACTCTTGCAAACCCCTCCTTTGTAAAAAAAAAAAATTTGTGAGTGAGCAGATAAACGTATAGGTTCACGTTTTGTGGTCGCTGTGCTTCCAATCGTAAGCATCCTGCAGTTGCTTTTAAGTGTGGAGCCAGTTGCCTTTCAGGAGGAGCACCGGAGTGGAGGCAGTAGCTAGCTATGCTAGCTCAGGAGGCTAGGCTGACAGATGGGGAGGCAGATGTCCAGAGCCATAGAAAATCGAAGACTTCGTACCTTACAACCTTCGCGGATGGAGATGAGATGGCTGAAAGCTGGACATTGCCCTCAAAGTCTGGGGATGGGAGAGTTCAGCAGACTGCTACTTTTTTTTTTCTCCTCACTCCTTTCCTTAGAATGAATCTCTTGCTCTCTGTCATTCTAAAACAGCTACTAGAATCAAGCGGGAGACTCTTAAAAGACAAAGGAAGAGCATGTGTGGAGAAAGACACTGGGGTTTCATCCCGTCACCCATGGATGCCCAGCCAGGGTTTCCCACCTGAGACAGATTGCAACTCATGTTCAGCTCACTCATGCACAAGAAGCAATACACAAGCTCAGTGTAAAGCCACTTTAAAAGCTCATCGGGTGCATACTTTACTTGTACAAAATACCTTATTCATGACGGAACAGTGAGGGCCTAGGTAATTACTGGAATCAAGGTGGCCTCAGAAGTGTTTAAATCTGCAAGGACACTTAGAGCATGAATAATGCAAAATAATTTGCATCTAAATTTTTTAAGTGTTCTTTATTCAAAACTAAAATGCAGTTCCGATTAAAGTTTGATGAGTGAAAGCTGAGCACTTCTACCCACTGTGAGCCGTCTCCTATATGTGGAAATTATTTCAGACAGTACTGAAGGGAGAAAGGAGTTTTGCTCTTTGCTGTTTTAAGTTGTGATTAAGTTGCACTTTTTAGCTGAACTTTCTTTACATGTTTTGGTGGCTACCAAGTTGTTCTTGAGCTGGCTCGCTAGATACAAGTCCAGATTTTAATCTAGCCCTTTAGGAAGCAAAACGAAGCCATTTTTCTTTCTGAGACCCAGTAATTTGCCAAACAAAATAACATTTGGATCCAAAGCTAACGCAACATGACTTTCTTTTTCTCTCATCTAAAATTTTTTATTTTAATTGCTCTTCCTTTTCTATCATTAGACACCGAATATCTTAGTTTTCTTTTATTTAAAAGACTTAGAATATTCCATATTGTCATAATAGTATTTATGCTGCTGTAAATATATAGTATTTAACATATCATTGTCAAAACTTTATGGAAAACCAAGCACTGTTGATGTGTTAACCTAAACTTCTGGAAGGGTATAAAATTGAAAAGCTGAAAATCAATTTGAAGAAGTCAAAGATAACTTTGTTACAATAGCCGAAACGTTTATTATTATTGTAGGAAAGCTTGTCTTCATCTACTTTCAAAAGCTGAACGTTTTGAAGATGATTTTAAAGAAGGGCTATAGTCAGATCAAGTTACATGACCGCTTTTATAAATTTTCTTAATAGTAGTTAAAGAAGAAAAGCAAACCAGAATTTGAAAGTAAACATTTTTCTTTTTTACTTTTAGTTGGTCAAATAACTAGAGTCCATTATTACTAGACTAGCATGGCCAGCCATTCCCAGAATTTCACAATGCTTGCATTTCATTTGATTTTTTTTTTTTTTTTTTGCCAGCATCTGGAGAAAACAATTTAAGAAACTGTCATTGTCCCTTAAATTATTTCCCTGTAAGACAGGGAACTTCAGTGGCCTGTCTGTTTTACCTGAAACAGAAGAGAAACTCACTGAGAAGGCGGGCCTTCCTTGCCCAGTTCACAGTACCCTTTGCCTGGAGCTGGGCAGATGGAAGTCCTGGCTGGCTGGCAGTAGGCATGACCTTCCAGGTGAATTTTCAAAGTAGCCCACTCTGCAGTGCACAGCACCTAAACTTTTAAGACTCTTGCAGGGCAAAATGATTTTCCTGCTGCAAACCCTTATAAAGTGTAAAGACTCCCAGTTTATTGCGTGCTCCAAAGCAGGCTTCCACTATATTGGAATTTTAGATGAGTGTGTTTGCCACTCTTGGTGTGTATGTTACTTTTTTTCTTTTTCTTTCTTTTTTTCTTTCTGGGTTTTGAACAATGAAAACATTTTAAAACTCAATGAACAAAGATTTTTCCCCAGTAACAGACCCCCTGCCCAGCAGGTCACCTATCTTTGCGACAGTTTTTCTTTTCCCACGCTAACCCCAGGGCTCATTTGCATAAGGTCTCTGTTGTGACAATTACTTTCAGGTGAGCTGATTTCTATGCAGCTTGCCCAAGACGATGCACAGGCCCTGGGCCTCCCTGATCCGAGTCCTAATTGCGACTGACTGGCACCAGACACAATCAACCTCTTGATTCAGCAAATTGTCCAGCTAGGAGCTTGTTGCGACCTTGCAAAGCACAAATCATATCATGTCAGCCCAGCCTATAAGCAACAAATAAAATATACTCTGAATGAGCACAGTAATATATTTTTCGTATTTTAGGTCTAGTTGACTGAATACACATGAAAGCAACAGGATTTTCTTTCTTTTTCTTTTTCTTTTTCTTTTTTCCAGAATGGTACTTTGTGTAACTCTCCATCGAAACATAGGAACGTCCCTGTATTTAAATTCCATGGTTCTACACCCCTGTCACCTGGGACAAAGTCCCTCAAGGTAAAATAACTGGTTGCTTTCAAAACTCCTGTTAGCTTTATTGCTGTGGAAATAAGTCATATGCTCTTTCATCATCTACAGGGTACATGTATGTGCACATTAGCAGCATTCCCAGTAGTCCCCACTTGACAGAGAGGATTGCAGAGCCAGAGGAATTTCATATCTTTGTAGAACAGCACAAGTTAGGAAAGGACTTTTCTCAATTCTAGGAAGTCCAGGGCAAAGGGACGAATGACTTAGCATTAAGCATGAACAGAATGTGTAAGGACAGTAGTTGTTCTTGAAATATTGCCTGCCCACACACTGTCTGCCACTCTGAACTTGGCAGGCTTATATTACATGTGGCAGCTCCCTTTAAAATTCTCCGCGCTCTGATAGTCTGGAATTCTGCCTGCCATCCCATCGTCTCACCTAGCTACCTGCCGGTCATCTCTATTTATTCTATATCCTAAAGGTTAAATAAAAGGAATGAAGGAAGGGAGGGCTGGAGGGAAGGAGGGAGGGATGGAGGGAGAGAGAACAAAGTCCAGTTAATGTTCCAAGAAGCCATTTGGTTCTTTTTCCTGCCTAGTAATATAAAATAAGTGTACTGTCATTTTATGGTATTTACTTCAGGTGAGCCTATTCAAGCATGTGTTTTCATAATGCGAGAGAGTCATATGTTCTGTGTAACTGAAAAACTTCTCATGCCAATTCTACTTTTGACAGTTTTGTGTCTTACTTCAAATTGATCTTCCCCAAAATAATAGCTTTTTTTTTTTCTAGCATTCCAGCTCATTGATTTGGTTTTTCTCTCCCAGGAACAACGATGTTGAGGTGAGTATCTGAGAAGAGCGTCAGGGATTATAACAGAAAAGACAAGGAGAGGAGAGAAAGTAAAGAAGAAGGAAAATATTAAGGTTGTTGTCTTGGGTTCTTATGAAAATGATTTACATGTATGGCAGGAAAGTGGTCCTCTACTTTCAGGTGGATCAGTGCTCTACAGAGTGAGTCCTTCCTGAAAGGTATAGCCCCCAGCACACAGCTGAGAGGGTCATGGCTGTGGGCGGGGCTAAAAGCACATAACTCTAATCTGCCACTTCTTGGGTCTTTATGACTTTGAGCAGGTCTTTTACGGGGGCATGGAAATGGTGTTGCCAAAGGCTTCACACACTAATTCAACTGAAGAGAAAGCCAGAAATAGTTGGGGAGGGAGCTTCTCTCCTAGCATTCCAGCAGGCAAGCTATTAGAAAAGTTAGAAGCAGAAGGAGTCCAACCCCACTGAGTACATGCAGTTTCAAGGCAAGAATCATTGCAAGGGCCACGCAGAAAAGTCCGTTGCTATGAAAAGCCCGTATGTCAAACTCTTGGAAACTTGGAAGTTGTCAGCATATGAACTCGGCGATTGAGTTAACATCGAGTATGCTTTGACATAAATGTTTGAATGTAACATCCATTCATATGAATCATGGATTTGTCAAAGGAACAGCTGGAAAAATGATGATTACCTCTAGCCCCGTTGTCACATGTCTTTGTAGTACTGTACTCAAGGAACCACATTTAACCTTGTCTTTTGAGGAAACACAAAGAGCCTGTCTGCTCTTACGCTTCCCTCCCATTAGAGTGTGATGCTGCTGAGAGGCTCATGAAGTGTCATGTGGGACATGGATCCAGGCGGAATCCAAAGCACAGATGAATTCTAAGAAAGCCTCGGATCCCTCCCCATGATGGCGGTTTGCTTCCTCGCTTCCTCTCTTCTTTTATGCCTTACCCTCTCCCTTTCTCATGTGGTTGGGCTTCCATCCCCTGGGCTCTTTGCTTTGGAGTTTCCTTGAGCTGGGATCCTGGTCTATGCAACCTGGTGCTTTCCTCACTCAGTTTCCATGTCCCCCTCCCTATGTGCCTTTCCTTGTAGTCTCATTTCTTTTCTACCTATGACAGCCAAAGGTTCGCTCATTAACTTCTGTTATTTCTCTCGTGCCATGTTAATTCCTTTTCCCCCAAACCAATGTGTTGATGCAGTCTTTACAAAGTTTTATGATGAAAACCTCTTTTCCTCTCAGGTTCTGAATTCCCCAAAGCACATCTTCTTCTGTGTTTCCCTGTATCCTGAGTTTTGGTCAGATTCTCAGCTTGGAGGTTTTAGCTCCAGGTTTCCTGGGTTTCCTTTCCTACCTGCAAAGACCTTGGAACCTTAATGATAGTATAGAAAGCACTGCTATGCATCTAGAAGGAATAGATTTGAGTCCTCTGAATTTTCAATTCTGGGAAAGTTACGGTAGACCAGTTTTCTAGTAGCCATCCAACATTCCTGAGTTCCACACTTGCTTTGTAGTCACGGTTTCTCTGTGTACCACCTGGAACTGCTGTGAATCCCAGGAAAAATGTTTGAGCTAATGTTCCTGGTACATTAAACATCTATTACCAGTAGTGAAAAAATGCTACCCCCTTTGTGTTCTAAGTGAATATGTCTGAACATATAGTTTTTGAAAGTATAATTTTCTAAATTAATGTAATTTCTTGATTTTTAAAAAATGACCAAATAGTTTCTAAGTCAACACAATTTGTTTCCAATTATGTGAATAGAAAACTTTGGTCAGCCTAATATTCAAATAGAAGATTGCAGATATTAGTTCAGCGACAGACATAAAACAAGCCATGTTAGATGATAAAGTCTATATCATTTAGAGTTTAAATAATTAATTTGGGGGTAATTTACAAAATTCTTATATATATATATATATATATATATATATATATATATATATATATATATATATATATGCAAGTTAGTAGCCAAACTGTCTTTCCTTAAGGCCATCTTTTTTGGGCCACCCTGGATCTCATCATTAGATGTCTACATGGACCAAGCAGGTGATACATGCAACTAGCTCTTCTTGCAGGACACCAGTATAAACTTCACTCCATGAAGCCATGCAGGCCAGAGGAACTGGGCACTTGCACTTTCTGTGAAACTGTCCAAGTTTTTAAAAGCTGGCAACCAATTCAAATGTTTTTATGTTACTTGATAAACCCAAGCCAAGCACACCCGAGAGCCGGCAGGTATATGCACCTCTGTCCTGTCCTACTGTTTTGCAGCTAGGGACAAGAGGCTCAGATAGGTATGAAAAGGTATGCGAGGCCATAGTGAGACGAAGCAGGGGGAAGCCCAAGCTACCTGAATGAAGAACAGGGCTTTTCCTGCTATATCGTTGTGGTTTCAGGTGCCCTCAGATCAATCTGCTCCGAGTAGCAGAAATTAGAAGAAGACACATGGCTGACTCAGAAATGACTTCCACACTCATCTGCTTCAAAACTCCCCCTTAATAACCTAAGACTACTAATACTTTTGGAAATGAAAATAGTTGGAAATAGAAATAGCCAAGGCAGGAGCATATAATACCTTCTAATTCCTTCCTGGAAACACTCCCGTTCTCTCCTACACTGGCTCTTCTTTCTCATCCCCCCTAAGATAGCCCTACCATCACAATGAGTGTGAAAAGGGAACCACTGAATGTTAACCTAAAGATAACAACAGACGAAACATTTTCTGAACTCACGGAAGCCTGCAGAGGAGTTATGGAAAGGAACCACTCAGACCTTCCTTAACTATTAGGGCAATGAAACCTGGAAGTGCTAAGTTCAGACTATGCAGCCCTGAGGCCCAAGAACTCACGGTTACAGTGTGAGAACGAGCTGCAAGTTTGTTCGCCAAGGATTCTCATGTTGAAATCTTTGTCTTTAGTGTGGGGATGCTGAATGGCGAGAGGCCTTTAAGACATGCAGCCTTGTGCAAGATGACTGGCCTCAGCGAGGGCATCGCTTTCAGCATGGAGTTAAGCACTTCTCATAGGATCCCCTAGAGTGTCTGGGAGGAGGTTGTTCTAAAAGAGCAAAGCAACATTGCTCCTTTCCTGTCTTCTGGCTTCCTGCCTGGTCAGGTTTCTCCACTGCTGTGATGCTGGGGCCTAACCAGAGGTGAACAGAGTCCAGCCTTGCTCAGAGACTTTCAGGATTATGTGCTAAATAAATCCATTTTCTTTACAAAGTCCTCAGCTTCAAGACTTTCGTTATAGCAACAACAACAACAACAACAAAAAACAAAACAAAACAAAAAAAAACCACAAATACATTCATCACTCAGGCACCCTGACTTTTCTGATTCTTGGCCCTGTCTGTATTCTTGGCATATACACAAAGTGATAACCTGACAGTTCAGAGTAGAGAACAACTTATCTACTCTGGGGTGCAATTTTAATACTAACACAAAAGAATTAGGATGAAAACAGCATCTTGTTTTTGACTTGGAACCAGAAGGCTGGGGTTTTTAATTCTGGCCCTACCATCTCTGTCTCCTCAGTCTCTGTCCACTGGGAGAAACCTAAGGACATGGGACTCTATGGCTCTTTTTCTGTCATAAGATTATATGAAGACATTAAGAAAACATATTTTGGAGATTAAATGTAAATGCTAGCGCATACAATGGAATCTAAAGTAGGATAGGATGGGCTGTGGGGGGCTGGGGGGGGGCACAATAGCTCAGTCATGTGATGTTTTTGTCCAACGTGTACAAGGTTCTAGGTTCAATCCCCAGGACTTCAATAAAGCAAAAGATGACAGTGCATATTAGTGCCAATTAGTATTATCATTTAATAACAAATTTAATTTGAGGTGAGGCATTTAAAAAAAAAAACAAAAAACAAAAGATCTTTGAGTATTCTTTCAACATGTTAGTTAATTTATTGTGTGTGTCTGGGTTTGAGTGCCACAGTACACACGTGGAGGTCAGACTACAACTTGCAGGAGTGCGTTCTCTCCTCGCATGGTGGGTCCCGGGAATTGAACTCAGGCCATTAGGTTTGATGGTAGGCACCTTTACTACTGAGCTACATTGCTTGTTTACATATCCCTTTTGAAATAAATCTATTTCTGCTGTATAATATGTATTTACACATCTATGCTAATGTTTGGTAGGCAGGAAAAAAAAAACCTGAAATACTTTTAGAATTATACAAGTTTTTATTTTTTTTAATTTCTACATGCCATAAACCAATTCAACCAGCTATATACGAGCTGGAGAAGAGGATCAATGGTTAAGGGGAAATTGCTGCTCTTACAGAGTATACAGGTTTGCTCCTCAGGACCTACATGGTGCCTCACAACTGCCTGTCACTCCAGTTCCAGGGGATTCAGTGCCCTCATTCATCTGACCTTGAAGAGCAGCAGGCATGCAAAGGTTGTACATGCATGCATGCATGCATGCATGTAGAACACTCAAGTGCATAGAATAAAAATAAACAAGTGTGTTTAAAGGAAACAGTATTGTCTCTCTTCTTAGTTCAAGAGCCAGGCACAGTGGCTGCATGTGCCTAATTCTAGTTCTCAGAGTTCTGAGACAGGAGAGTTGCTAGTTGGAGGCAGCCTGGCTTATATGGTAAAGCTTTGTCAAAAAGAAAAGAGCAGAAAAGGAAAAAAAAAAAAGCCAACAATTTAACCACCACCCCCACCTCCAAACAGGTAGAGAAAATATGTTTTTGGCAAACTTCTATACCTTTTCTTTCTATCTCCTTCTCTCCTGTCCCCCTTTCCCCCACCAAGACAGAGTCTTGCTATGCAGCCAGACTGGCCTTGAACTTGGATTCTTTTGCCTCAGCACCCCACGTCCCGGAGATTACAGGTCTGTACCACCAGCCCAGGCTGCAATTTGTTTCATGCCAACAGTACAATATACTTTTACCTTAGAATGTAAATGGCAATTCTGGGTGAGTCTAGATCCCTGATTATGCTGTTTTGAGTATTGTACACAACTTTACAAAACTTTATATTCAACTGAAAATAGGTCTTGTAAAACAATTTAATATTGAGAGTAATCTTTTGTTATATTTGAAACTCTCCTTCGACGAAACCTTTCACATAACACAAAATGCTTTTTTTAAGTCCATATTTTTTCTTCACATGAAAAAATCAGGTAATTCAGTTAGCATGGAGAAAGAGAATATCAAGATACTAAAAGATTTTTTTAAATAGGAAGAATGTGACACATTTTTCTCAATCGTGTTTTATAAAATACGAGAATCACCACTCAATTGGAACTCAGCCATTAATTCATTTACTCCTCATTTCCATACGTATTCTGCCTAAAACTAAACTACCTTGATCATGGTTTTGATTACGAATCCCAAAAACAATTATGGAAATGATCTGTAATATAATAATATATTTTACTGACTGTCTCAGCTTTTTCATTCCAACAACTGAAACAGAGACAATTCTTTGCATGTTGAAATGTGTAATTATCGTGTATCCAAAAGGGAGGGTGTAATTTTCACATCTGATTACAAGGAAGGGTGAGCTGCCTGGGTAAACTTACACTTGTTTACAAAGAGCAGTACCTCTGATATTAAAAGCTCAAAACATGTAAACCAGAGAAACCCAGAGTAGCATGCACAAAAATGAACAAAACCTTAGTATTTTTTCTTGGCCTAACTACAAAAACAGAGTCATTTCTTCTGTGTGCTTCTCAACTCCTGATGAATTTAAGACTTAACCATTCTCTTGCTTTGAAGGTTCAGTGGTGACTATACTACGTATGTTAGGAAGCACAGACACTATTTAACTTAAAAGGAAAGCTCAAATCCGTTTTATGTTTATAAACTTACACGATCAGTTTGAACTGCAGCCTGATTTTCATCTCAACGAAACACACACTTTTTCCTAAATGCAGTATCATTGCTTATAAGATGTAACATTGGTTTTTATCTCACTGCTATTTAAAAAAAAAAAACCTCCTGATTTACCTTTGATAAGATCAGCTTGTGCTCATGTGAACTTACATTTTAGACAAGTGAGAGAGATGATATCGAGGAAAGCCAGTGCTGTGACGGGGGCTGTCAGTCAGAGAGATTAGAGACATGAGAGCCACAGCAGCAGCAGCAGCAGCAGCAGCAGCAGCAGCAGCAGCAGCAGCAGCAGCAAAGAGATCTGTAGGACAGGTAGGACCCTCAGGAGCACTTTTGGATGATACGCAATTGCAATTGCTGTGTCACTGTGGCAGATTTTTTTTAAAGCTTAAAAAGATTGACAATGAGAGTCAAGTGTGCCAATCCTACTTCACCTCACAAGAAAAGCAACAAAGGAAAATAAAGAGAAAAAGAGACCAGGAAATTTTAGAAGAAATTTAGGAATAAAAGGCAATCATATTTATGCTGAAAGGAATCCGCTAAAGTGTATTTAGTTATCAATTTAGCTTCACAATTATATAAAAGATAATGAATATGCTAGGAAGCTATTAAATTCTATAGGTTTTCAAATGCAGTACTAACAGCAAGGCTGACATTAGGTTAATTTTTTTTTTTTTTTGTAACTTGCAAAATCAAACTTTAAAAGCAAAGACTTCAATAAACACACAAGCTAACCAAATGTTTAAGATAAAAGAGTAATTACAATTAAAAAAATAAAAAGAAACTCCTCGGAAAACAACAGAAGTCTGCTTTCCTTGACTGCCTGAAGCACTTCAGCCATGGCTGAAACTGGACTTAGGCAGGCAGTCAAGCTGGCTCTTTTTCTTTATAAGGATTTCACTATGTGAGCCTCACAGTCCCCACTTCCCACTAAGTAAAAAAGGACAACGCAGGACAGAAATGGCTTTCTTTCTATCAGTGAGTGCTATGCTGGGACCCTCATGTAGGAGGGACAGAAATGGCTTTCTTTCTATCAGTGAGTGCTATGCTGGGACCCTCATGTAGGAGGGATGCCATGGGTGTGGCTGAAAGCAGCAAGAAGTTCAGGAGACCCTGCCCATTTCCAGATACCTCAGCAGCTCGCCTAACACCACACAGCCCACCCTCAGCACACCGATCGATGCCCAGGGTGCAGCACATTTTTCACTGTGTTGTTAGAGTACATTTGCTTATATTTTGCACAATTTTAATTTAACCGTATTGATCAAACTGAACACTCAATAAGACCCTAGACACCTTAGGCTTATTTAAATTAGTCAACATGAAGCAAGTGAGCTAAGGAAGTAAGTGGAAACTGTTAGGAGATTTAAATACTGTGGCTCTTGCTTAAATAAATACCTGTTAATGAAATAAATCTATTAAATGAATTTATTTTCTGAGAATCAAATCAAAACACATAGAGTAACACTCGAGGGGAATCTCTAAGCGGATACTCCATAACAGAATGAGCATCTTAAGTGGATAGTTGCTCTGGAAAGGGAGACAGTATTTTCATGTTCTTCAAGGTTGCCAAAACAAGAAAGGTGGGGACTTAGCTTGGGATACATTGTCATTCTTTGAGGTCAAGCAGCTAAAATTGTCCCCTCCCCAAAACACCATTTAAAACCTACCTCTGGCCACATAGAGACAAACCCTCCACACAGCTGAGTTTCTATTTATCAGGCAAGTTACCCATGCCTCGTTTAAACAGAGAAATAATTTTAAATATGTGGTTACCTACCCAAGGCAGAAATGGGCTGGTTACTTTTTAACCACGTCGTTTAGTTAGTGTCTTCAGGATGCTGTTGCTTCACCAGCCTAGTCCTAAAGTAGAATTAAAAGCACCGGTTCCCTTAGTCTCATGGGCACATTCATGGGACTCAGAATAACGTCTCGAGGGGAGTGCCTTTCACTGTGATAGCACACATGTCTCGAAATCCCCCTTACCAACACACTTCACAGGCCGAGCTGTGACCTACCTGCTGCTGCTGTGCAGCGGTTCCTTGAACTTCCAGAGCTTTCTCTTAGGGGTTGTTTGGGACCACATCTTTAACCGAACAGGTCTCTCCCCTCAACGGGCTGACCTATGTGACATGCTATTAAGATGATGGAAAAAGGGCAGCGTACATTGAAATCTTAAAGAAATCTATTCCAAATTCAGTGAGCACACAATCCACAGAGATTTTTTTCCTGAGACCCTCGTTAGGTCGTACTGCCTTTCGAGGGCCTTGCTTATTTATCTTTTTTCCCCTGGCCTAATAAAAGATATTAGCTCTTTTCTCAAAGCAAGAAATAGTCCTTTCATGAATCAGGCAACTAGTGGGAAACTGCTGGCCAGGTTTCACCCCACTAAAATTCTAATCTATACTTTGTCTTTGAGAATTAAGGAGAAAAATGCTTATCAGCAGAATCGCCTCTCTATTTCATTTATAAATTACGAAAATGATGCTATTATATATTATTAATTTCTGCTGTCCTCCAACTCTGCTGCAGCAGTGAGCTGCGGATGTTGGAACGGTGTAATTATGTTCTAGTAGGGTAGCCATCCGTTTCCTTTCAAAAATTTACAGGATTCTTAATCAGGCTGCTCATTTGGGTGCGCGGCAGCGAGGATGGCGAAACACAAACAGGGCACGTTCGTTTACATAGGAACACCTGCTTAGCATGACAGCAGATGTCAGTCAGTGAGCAGAACACAAAAGGGGAAAACAGCAACAGCAGCAAACTCACACCATTTTGATTCGACGCAAGAAAATCTTTGCAGAAGTGATGGCAGAGGTGGATACTCCTTCCTAAACACAAACAGGCATTAACATCTCAAGTCTGGTCCGTGTGGCTCACATGCCATCAGAGGGAAGAGGAGTTTTGCCTTTTCTTGCATTCTGTAAATGGACTCTAGCTCATTCTTTATCCTTTGGTGGAATTACTAAAATCCCTCTGCCTCACTTTGCTGACCAGTAAGTAGGTGGTGGGTTAGTATCTCCTCCCCTCTGGTCAAGCAATGCAATGGATAAGGCCATGGCTTTCGGCTAACTTAGCTCAAATCCCACCTCAGGTCGGTTAACAGTCATATGATATCAACCTTACTAAGCCATAATTTTCTGACCTATAAATATTTGCTCATAAAGTTCAATGAGACAATGTACAAAGACCTGCCACCTGATAGCATGTGCTGGTGGTTGCCATAAAGTGGTAGTATTTTCAGTATGGTCATGAGCATCATTTCGGTGGTCACTGAGCTTTCTTTCCTACCCAACATATTGTTTATTAAAAGTCTAGAGGAACTGACACCTGAAGTGTAGTAGAGGCGTGGCCAGCATATAATGTAGTATTTTTTAAGTCTATGGTTTTACAAGGATGTTAGCAGAGTGCCCACTACTGTTGCTTTATCATGACAGAGAAACTCCTCATTTTCTGAGATCGATAACTGAGCCACAAGCTTCCTGGGGGTGCACCCTCCTTGAATAAGAACTCCAGGGAAAAGTGGTGTGCTTTCTACAATTTGACACAATGAAATGAAGCCGCGGAAGAGAAGCTTTCACCTCATACCTCATCTTCCCATGCCCTCTCCACCTTTATAACTTGCCCACCAAACTTTAAAGGATATTTTGGCCTACTTGGGTATTTTTCTCTTCTTTCTTCTCCCCCCCCCCCCCCGTAATGCTTAAAATTCAAAATGGAAAACAGCTATCACACAGGCAATGACTAATTTTCCTAAGGAATTTTAGTATTCGGAATGTGTCTGCTTGTGCAGGACTGTGCAATAAAGGCTCCCTGAGTATGCATTGACTTGATACCCAATAATGGCTGCTAAGGAGCCGTTATGTAGTGCTGTGTCAATGATCCGTGCGTTGAGGACTCCCTGAGTACGCATTGACACGATAGACCGGAACGGCTCGGAAGAAGCTGTTATGGCCCATCATGCCAATGATGTGCAGATATTGGCAGGGCCTCTGGCCCTTCCATGGAAGTTATGGAGTCTCTGGAGGAGCAGTGGCGGGTACCATGTGGGTGCCATCGGGCCGTAACAGGAGCTTCCTGTTTCCCTACTCGTTGGGTTTACTTCAAAAGAGTCGCCTGAGAATGGGTGTCCACTAACTTCAGTGGCCCCAGGTAATGTCAGCAAAGCATACGCAGCAGGCAGAGACGTTCTGCCTCTTATAACCTCACGTCTTAGAAAAAGAAGCTTGTATTGTTAGTCGGGAAAAGAGGGGCAAAAGTTAAGAGAGCATTTATGTAAAGTTTTAAAAGTTCTCTCTTTGCTGCATTATGAACTCCATGTGGTGCATACACATGATGCTGGGCAGACTCCCTGTTTCTCTTTCTGATGGAAAAGGTGTGAGTGTTCCTGAGATCAAAACATTCAAAACACGAGCAGAAAAACACCCTCTTTTCTATGGTTTTAAGAGATGAATAAGTACTCAAAAGTCAACATGTAAAAAAAAAAAAAAGTCCAAAAACCTTGGGAAGCAGAGGAGACACCCAAGAATAAAGTGGATTCACACAGGCTTTACCAACTTTAGGCAGTAATTAATTCATTTATGGCATTTACACACCCCTCTTCAGATACTTACACAGAACACCGGGGATTTTTAAATCCACTATTCGGTGCAAGATTTAAAATGTTCTTCATTAGAATTTGAAGCTATACTCTAAATTGCTTTCCATACTACCAACAGGCTCATTATGTAGGTACTATATTTGACCACCTTCTTTACATTTTTGGAGCTGTGGATTTTGAATATTTCTTGTATGCTTAAACAGAGTCCAACAGAATGTTTTAATCAGTCCTATTAACTAGCTAATCTACCAAACTGCATGGCCAACACATAGGCAAGAGACACCCCCACCCCACCCCCGCCGCCCCTTGCATCCTATTTTTTGCTATCTTCCATGGGCCATAGGGAAAGAAAAATCTGAGATGCCTAAGTGCAGGATAATGGCAAAGGCTTGCAAAAACAGCCAAGTGCCTTCCTAAACAGGATGCCAGGGACAAAGAAACAGTTAGATTAGGCAGAAAATAGCAAGGATGATTCTGCATGCTCATTTCCTTGAGAAGAAAAGAGTCCAACTTTCAAAATGACATTTAGAACTGGAGGAAGGTCCTCACCCTTGCTATGTTGACTCGGAACCATTGGCTGACGGAGGAAGGGAAAACTCATTCAAGACAGGATAAAGTAGACGGGAGAGAATTTAACACCTACTACACGCTTGCCACCTGACCTATCACTACAGTTTCTTCACATCCTTAGAACTTAGGCTACTGTGACAAATAGAGACACTGTCAGGTTGAACAACTTGCCCCCAGGTCACATGCTGCTATGAAAGCTGAAACCAAAATTGAGCTCAAATGTCCAAAGCCTCACAATTCTTGGATACCCGTACTGCCTGTCAGCTTCCCCGACTCAAAGGTCTCAAAGGTGTCATTGAGACAGGCAAGGGAGATGACCCGGGGGGGGGGGGGGGGGGAGGGGGGGAGGGCAGGGGGAGGGGGAGAAAACAGGGTAAAAACGAAAGGCAAATTCAAACCAAAATATTCCAAATTCAAACTGGCACAGCTAACACAAAGTAGAGTTTAAGACAGTGTTAATATTGGGGTAGAGTTTTCTAGCTATTAGAACAGATCCTAATTTTTAAGTGTACGTAATGGCTTTAATCAAGTTACTTCGATCTCTCAGGTGCTGCACTGTTCACTGGTACTGAGAGGCAAGCAACGCTGTCCTCAAGACATTAGCACATTTGTGCAGAGACAAATAGGAACCAAATATTAAGTGCTGTGATAAATGTTAGCACAGAATATTATTATTTGAAAAGTGTTTTTTTGGGGGAAAGGGTGAGTAGGGTGGGAGGTAGTAGTTCTAAAAGAGAAAATATTATGTATACTTCCGGGAAATGAAGAAATAAAAAGCCGTATCCATCACTGGGGGTCTTCCCTTCTCCTCCCCCTCCTCCTCCACCTCCTTCTCCTTTTTCTCCTTCTTTACCCTCTCTCCACCTCTCTCCTCCTGCTTCCTCCTTTTTCTCTTCTTTCTCTCCCTCCCCTCCTCCCCTTCCCTCTTTCTCTTTCTCATCCTTTAGAAATTAATGGCTCAGGCTAATGTCATTGCTTCCTCATCTCAAGAGTGTTTCATCAAAACCCAGAGACCGGCCTATCCCCCTTGCAGGATTGCTGGCAGCCTCAGTGGTCATACCTTGAAATACAATCAAAACTGAGCATCTTCTGGACATTGCCATTAGGATTTTGTTCTGCCATTTCAGTAGATCCTATGATTAAGCATTGTCTCCCGACTCTCTTAAGTTCCAGAACTGGAGCTCAGAGGTTGAGAAACACAGTTGAGGCCACGCAGTAAATGACCGAACTAGAAGAATGTAGGTATGTGTCTGAATTTCCTATTCTTTTGATTATATTGAATGCTTCACTTGGGTGTAGGAGTGAGGAGAGAGGAGAGCTGGGCTCCACTAGTTATAACTCAATGGACCAAAAGATGTTCTTACATCAGAGTCTGGGGAGTAGAGATGAGAACACAGGCCGACAACGCAGCTCATGGTTAGGACTCAAGAGGAACACTGGTTCATCTGTGCATGGACCAGTTAACAGCTTTAAATTCCATCTTCATGCTGCACTAGGAATCTTAAAAGCCTGTCTTGAACTCACGTCCCTTTCATCTTGCTTAAAGATAGTGTCCAAATCCTATACTATTTAGGAGTTTAATTAAACAGTGTGGTCTTTTTTGAGCTGTCAAAACTCTATAAAAAGAGGATGCTTTATACATACACTGAGAAAACTCTGTAGAGACAAAGTGGCCAGCTCAAACTGTGTCCTAATGTCAGCAGAGGTGGAGTCTAGAAGGGGCAAACAATTCAACTATGAACTGCAACAAATTATTTACCAGGAACCTACTGGAAAGCCACTATTCTGTTTATTATCTATATCTACTAACAGACTTTCATTGTAATGCTAGTTTTTAACAAGGGGTTAAAAACTGACAAAACTTAAAATTATTGTCCTTTTTCTACAATGTAAATTAATTTCTAAAAAAAAAAAAGATAAAGATCACTAAGCCCATTCCCTTACACTCTAAGCCTTAATAAAGGTAAACAATGTAGGAATTGTATCTGCAATTTTTTAAAGGGCTACTGTTCCTTTAATGCCCAGCTGGTTTTGAGATGTAATAAAATTGACATATTGATTCCTTTGAATTTACAAATGCCTGTTTCATAAACTCCATCTCCAAAGCCTAGGCATCTTTAGAGACTGTCATTTTTTTTTTCCAAATGGATCAATTATGTGCCCACGTAATCCTGTTACCTGTGAAATCCATGCATACTTCTCCCATTTGCTGCAGTTCCCAGGCGGACAAACCTGCATTATGTACGCATAAACAAACAGCGCATTTCCCTGATATTAGAGATTGTTTTCAAAGTGAAAGGCAATCTCTTGGGTCTTTTACTCAAAAGAGAAGAGAGGGAAGAAGAGAATGAGGAGAGGAGAGAGGAGAGAGGGAGGAAGAGAGGGAGGAAGCAAAGACAAATTATGCTTGTCATTTAAAGTACTTCAGCCTGTGTGCCCCCTGCCTGTGTGTGTGTGTGTGTGTGTGTGTGTGTGTGTGTGTGTGTGTGTGTAAGAACATGCATATGTATATGTTGTAGAAAATATTTACACTTTTAGTTTCTTAATAGTTTGTTTAAATTACATGGCTTTGCTGTGCTTAAATCCTTTATCTGCTCCAAATAATCAAAAATCCTCATTTTAGTCTATGCAGACTTATCACATTTTTTCTGTCTTTTTCATTTGCTGCTGATTAGTTACTTGAGGGTAAATCAACCCCCCACCCCACCCCCGCCAAAATACTTAGAAACAGTTGAAAAAATAAAATGGAAACTCAAAATGAATTAGATTCTAAAGTTTCCAAGTGTCATAGAGGGGGAAAAAAATCACTGTAACATTTGATACTGGCTCAGAGACATTTTTTAAACACACAGTTCTTTATTGAAACAATTGTAGATTCTCTCCACTACGTAAGGAAGGAAACGCCTCAGTGAACTAACAGGCCTTTCCCATACCTTAAATCTGTAAGAGCAAATGTGGCTCACGCAAGCACATTTGCATATTCACTTGTGGACACACCCACCAGTTACAAATTGCTTAAAGAAGGCTTATGTGTGAATATGCACATCAACTGTGGGCCTAGCATCTCCTTGCATAAAAACAACAAACAAATGTGCTTTTGTCTGTATGTGAACTCCCCGTGTGAGCAGAGCAATGTGTATGTTCTGCACCAGAGATATGAATTCTTGCTTCATTCTTTCAGCCTGTGCTGAATCTGATTTTCTTCACTTCACTGGGCACCCAGCAGTCCAGTTACACTACACTTGCACTCTACAATTTGTCTCTAAGAGATTCTCCAAATCACAAAACATCGTCTCTGCCATCCACTGTGCTCCCCATATGCAGAAAAGATGGTCTGAAAAATTGGGTTGTGCTTGGAGCCCTGTGGCCTGGCCCACCGCTGCCATTTGTGTGGCAGTGGTTTTAAAGATAAATGGCTGTATGTTAACCAGATTTGACATGCTGTATAAAGGCAGGCACCTTTGGTCTTATGACACAGCCAAACAGAAAACACAACAAGCAAGCCTGGCAAAGATGTCCAACATGAGTGAAAGCACAACAATTTGTCACATCGTTTGTTACAAAATGTTAGCAGCTTTGGAGGTTGCCATGGGACAAGAGATAAGGCAGTGTGGAAAATGAGGAAGGTCGAGGATGGAGAAATCTTAGGTAATGGAAGAGTTAATTCAGAAAAGGGGAAAACAGACACTCCAAAGGGTTTATTTTTGTTTGTTTGTAAGGAGGAAGATCTTGTGTCAATGAACTAAGCAGCCAGCCAGTGTTCTGGGTGCTGGTAAAACTCCACTGGTTTGAATGGCTATTAACCATCTTTCTAAACTCCCAAAGATAGAACACAGTCTAGGATCAGTTTCTCAAGGGTTGACACTCATCTTTCCTTTTCTTTTTCAAAGTAGCTTGCTGATGGCGAGAAGAAGGCTTTTGAGGATGAATCAGTCTTACACCTCACTGAGTCTCATATTCATCCTGAAATAGAGAATCAAACTGCCTCACTGTAACTTTTTCAACTGATGAGCTTCCGTTTCTGAAGTCCTTTCAGCCAGTGATCACTAATGTCTGTGGTTCTGGGAATTCCATGCCTGTAATTTTGTTGTTTTTTTTTTAGTATAATTTCAAAGGCATTCTAAGGGCTCCCTCGGTTCCTCACTAGTGTTGGCTATGACAATCTCCTGAAGATGCCAGACACCTGTTATGAATCACAAACATGATTATATGACTATCCTTTAAAGAATGCTTCACCATCTCATCATCACCTAGTTACTAAAGAAAACCCAGAGCTATGGGCTTGGAGATTCTTGTATTCCAGTTCATGTTCACAGACCCAACGTAAGCTCATCTCTTCCCATGTGCTCGGTGTTCCAGACATCTTAGATGGCTGGCAATACTTGATCTTCTAGCCTTTTGTGTCCTCCAAAGTTTGTTCATGCCATCCTCTTGGCCCAGGACACTGTCCATCACTCCACCTTTAGAACCCATGTGTTGTACAACAATATTTCCCACCACACCCATCTTGCCAGGAGGCCTCCCCTTACCGCCTGGTCTCAGACCCAGTTCTACTGTTTTCTGTACTCTTTCCCTGACAGGATACATGGCTCTATAGAGGACCTGCCATATTTCCATCTCTGGTCCAGCACCTTCTTTCTCCCTACAAGATGAGCTCTGTGGTATCTGGCTCCATCTACCACCCCAAGAATAGCGCCTGTGGTCAGTAGGTGTGCTAAGTGCAGAACAAATGAACCCCACAAATTCTTTCTAAAAGACCAGAGGCTTAAAAAGCATATAGTGACTTACTTTTTGATCATTTTCTACAAGAAGAAAAAAAAAGTTTACTTTCTCATAATGCAAACTTCAGATAAACCTCAGGAATAAAGGTGAAAGAAGCTGAGTGAAAAATCAAAATGTAGGCACTAAGGATGTAACTCAGTTGGCAGGGTGCTTGCCTAATGTGCACAAGACCCTAGCACAGTAGTAAAGGGGGCATGGTGCTTCACACTTATAATCCCAGGGCTTAGGAGGCTGAGGCAGAAGGATCAGAAATTCAAGTTCAACCTCAGCTACATAGCAAGTTCAAGACCAGCCTGAGATACATGAAATTTTGTCTCAAAAAAAATTTTTTTCTTTTATGAATCTGACATCAGCCTCAAACAGATTCTGCTTCTAGGAATAGTGAATAGATCAAGTAACCTTACATGGCAAACTTTGAAAAGATAAAAGATAAAAGAAAAGCTTGGAGCCTGAAAAACCAAGTAGCCCAGGCATTTCTGAGGATGCTGATGCCTTAGAAGAATGGGACAAGGGACAGCCAGAAGGAGCTAGTCTGATAGATACTGCCACTCTTCCTGTACTAGCACAGGTACATGCTCCTGACGAGGTGCCCCACATGGCCCTGCTTGCTGCGAGGGCATCAGAACTAGAGGGAAAGACACAAGAAGACTTGTACTGCAGATTTCATAGGATTATTAGGGCCTGGAACTATTTTGACATCTGTGATTGGCTAAGCTTTGGGACCTTGTGTGAGCACGAAACCAGAGCAGCCTGGAGCCCAGCACAGACTTCTCCTATTCTCCTACTTGCCTAAGATCTGAGCCAAGCTCTCCAAGTGTAGGTCTTCTTTTCACCGGTTCTAAAGGGAACCTAGGAAGTCAGCCTTTGAGGAGCTCTGCCCACTCCACCCTCCCGAAGGTAGGCTGTAGTAGCTGGGCAGCGGTGGTGGTGGTGATGGCAGCACCGCCGGCACACGCCTTTAATAGCAGCACTTGGGAGACAGAGGCTGGTGGATCTCTGTGAGTTCGAGGCCAGCCTGGTCTACAAAGTGAAGTCCAGGGCTGCCAGGGTTACATAGAGAAACCCTGATTCGGACCTCCCAATCCCCTCCCCAAAAACCCCAAATGGAACCATAGTTATCAGAATTGGTGGGAGGCAGGCGCTGGTGAACAGGGCAGGATCATGGAGTTAACTGTGACATTTTAGGATCAGGACTCATTGTTTCCCCCTACTTGTAACATTAAATGGGAAGCAGATTTAAATATGGGAGAAGTGATGACGTGCTGCTTGGAACAATCAGCTGACTTGCCACGTCCTCTAAACTGCACATTTCATTTGTATCCAACAGGGAAGATCTGACACCAGAACTGGAATGGTAACATAACCCCAGATATAGAAGGTTCCTTATAGTTCATCCCTCCCTGCAAAATGTCAGGGCTACCCAAAGATATCTTCAGAGTGAAATCATAGCCTTCCTCCCCCCTGCCCCCCCCACCCCCAAGAACCATGCCGGACATTTTACATAAAAGAATCTAATGAGCAAACTGTTCTACAGCAGTTAGCATGTTCTCTGGATGGGTTTATCTGGACAGAGAGAAATCATTGCACAGAATACAAGATAGTAAAGGATGCTTAGGAAGGCCACAGGCCCATAGGGTTAGAGAGGTCCAGCCAGCCATATGGACTCATATTTGTGTTTCACTTTTAAAGTCTTTACATTCCTATTGTTTGGAGGGTCAGGGTAAGCAGATAAGAGTTAAGTTTCTCCCAATAGCAAGAGATTTTTAATGGCGGAGTGTTCCTCAGTTTAGCAGTTTAACTAAAAGTAAAATCTAGATGTCTAAGTACAAATAATTTGAAATAGCATCTAGATGGTAAATTTACTCATGTGCCAAAAGAGAGTACTTGAGCTATACTGTTGGTTCTTTGTTAGAAAGTGGCGTCCTGGCCGAAAAAAAGATATTCATAGATGGAATTCATGTATAGAAAATTGTTTCTAGTGATAACTTTTAACCAATCTCATAGGCTAATAGGGAATAACAATGATGAAAATTAGTTTTAAAAAAATGACAGCACTATTATTCACTTCTCTTTTCACCTTAAACTTTAACAATTGCATTTTAAGTTGGATAGCTTAATGTTTTTTTTATTTTTTTTCCAGAGGTGCTACCTATACCATGAAGAGATTTTTCTACAGTTCCTATTTGAAAGATGGGAAGAAGTCTTTGCAGCAAACCAAATCCGTACCAAGCACACGGATCTTAGGCCTGCAATTGGCGTTCGCTACATTTCTTCATCAAGGTCTAAGATACGTGTAACACAGCAAGTAGTAAGAAAGCTGATGGACGGTGCCATCTATGGCAGCATTTATTCAGCATTTTGGTACAAACGGGCGAGAAAAGATACCAAATGCATGGATTGATTTTCAAATTACCTCAATATTTTGAAAACATTTTCACCTGCATGCTGAGAACGCTCCGAAAGGCAAGGAAGGCAATTGTGCCTTTGCACAGGCCTCTATTGCATTCATTTATAAATTACCTCATCACTGCCTGAAATTAACACTGATTCTTACAGGCAATTTCTCAATTTCCAATGCTAATTACATTTTTTTTACTTTTAAATTCTGTACCACCTGTTTTGGGCAAGACATCTTAGGCAGCGCGAGTGCATTTAATCACAATTTTAATTAACCGCCCTGTAGATGTGAAAAAGAAGCAATTATAATGTAGATGAATGATGATTTTTCTGCATTAAATTGTTTTGTTTCCCTGGTATGTTGATTGTAACACAGCACACAAATACAGTAACTGTACAATTTTTTTCTATTGTAATTTAGTAATTGTTTTTGGAAAACCAGTTTGGGAATGAGTGACTTCATCTGTTTACAAATTGATTGATACTGTTCGCTCGCTGATTGCTGCAGCGTATATTTTGGTATTGCACAGCCTAGCATAAAATATAATTAGAGATGCGCAGGCTTTTGCAGCACCATTTTGGAATCTGAGAATCAACTGTAACTGAAGTATGTTTTCCTCGAGCATACTAGTATCACTCGGGGCTGATGAAACGATAACCAAAACAATGGGCTTCCCAATTCTACCACTAGTACAGATCCCTGGTTTTCAATCTGATAGTCTAATATGGTAAGTTTATGAATTAGTCTGTACTAGGCCTGGGAGCTGGGGGCTGGCAAGTCTGAAGCTTGCACAACCCCCTCAGATCTGTATCACAAGAAGCATACATGTAAGGTAAAGAAGCAATGCTGGGGAGAGAAAAAGTTATTGCTTTACAAATGGAAGGACTGTTTTGTTTTGTTTGCCACCCGGTCACAATGCACTGGCGCGCTGTGGTGTGATTCTATCTCATCTGTACACTGTGATGCAATGAGATCAAATTCATGCTCCTGGCTTGAAGATGTAGATCGTTAAACCCATACCTCAGTGCAGATAGATTCAAAGATCTTACTTATGTGAAGCAGAGCTTGCTCCTTCCTCAGCTAGGAATAGGGATGGCGGGGGCAGGCATGGATACTTGTTTCTGAAACCTTATGTCAACCGTATGCTAAGTGGAAGGCCTATGCTTTACTACTCTCTCATGAATTAGAGATCCCTCCAGGGGTGCCCTAGATTAGCATCATACCAAACTCAGTCTCGGGGACACTCTCAGTTAACGCACTTCATTGGTAGCACAGGGCTGGTGTTTCCCTCCAATCATCCTCTGAATAGCTTTGAAATGTGCTCACTTGGACGAGTCCTGAGCTAGGCCATTTCTGCCTGCCTGGAAAAAAAGGGGCGGGGGGTGGGGTGGGGGGGAAGGCCACGTAAGCAATTGTGGCTGCTCAGAGAAGACGTTTACAAGCTGTCTTCTTCTGCTGTGCTGCTGTTTGCACCCCATTCCTTAGAAGACCCTAAACCAGGACAGTTCACTAAAAAGTGGAAAAAGTCCTAGCCACGTGTTTGTCACAAAATGTAGCTGGGATCTTGGCTTCATTTAGAGCAACTTAAAGGCAGAATGATAAAGGATATGAGTTGGCAGAACAAAGCAGATAATATGGAGATGGGGTTGAGGCAGGAGGACTATTTGAGTCAAGTTCTGTTTGTCTGCCTCTTTATAAATAGTTGACAACAAAGTATTAATAGGAAATAGCAAACCTGATGCCAACACTATTGTGTATATTCACTAAAAATCTGCCTTTTTGATATGTTAAAAGGCCGTTTGGCAGTTTGAAGTTACATGTCTAGATCTTGTTCACACCTATGGGTCTGCACACAGAATTCTATGAGGAGGGTAAAGAAAACAAGCCAGAGTATTCTCTAAATGATGCTGCCCACAAGCATCGTTCCCACGTAGGATGCTATGGAAAAACTAGCAACAGAGGCTTACCCTTGCCTAGGCATCTCTATCTGTGTAAGAAGTGCTTGGTACCTAATGAACTCTGAGCAAAACTATGGCTGAAAGTAGGTGGTGGTGGGAGATCATGTCAGTCAACTACACAGCCAATGCTAAGATAGTATGCTCAGTCAGGTGGGAGGGCTTTACCTGGGAGATATATTTATTCTCATTCTCTCTCTCTCTCTCTCTCTCTCTCTCTCTCTCTCTCTCTCTCCCTCTCTCTCTCCCCAGTCTTCCTGCTTGTGAATAGCAGTACTTTCGTGCAGCTGTGCATATCTCTCTTCTTTGTCACCTTCCCCACCTTCATAACAGCTCTGTAGAAAGATGCTGCCTTATGAATGAAGGTAAAAATAACCCTGAATATCTCAAATTACAGCCTCTTTCCATAACAAAAAGGGAGTGCTCTGGCAATACAGTTCAATTTTTAAAAATATCTATGCAAAGTTGTATATATAAAATGTAATATATATGTAACATATGATATACAATATATGCAAAGTTGTTCTAGCATTAACGTTTGTTTGAAAGTTTCTGAAAGTGGTAACATCTGTGCTCCTGGTGGGCAACGCCATCCCCACCAACCTTTCTTGAAGCCATTTGTCTTGGAGAGAAAATAAAGTACCTGATCCCAAGCTTGAGCCAGTGTGAAGTCCCTGCATCTTCACACTCTGGCCCACTGCGTTCCTTTGAGCAGCTAGCTGCTTCCCATGGCTACCTCCTCAATATAAACTCGCTAACTAATCTCTTAGCAAACACTTGAAGCAAACCTGGAGAGAGGGAAAAAGGCCAAGGGAGAACAAAAAACCGGCAAAGATAAAGCCCAAGACCCATTCAACAGGACACTGGAAACTAAATTTAGCACCAAACTTAAGATTTCTTTTGAAGACTTGTCTGTTGTCTGTGGAGCAGGAATTTCTGTAGCCACGATTTTATTTTTAAGTCTCCACCGAATTCCTCTGCTATGTCTTAAGTACGTAAGGCTCACTTTAACACAAAGTCCCTGCCAGGGGCTATGTGCCTACCCTTACAGGTATTTCTGAATGACTTCCTTTAGTACTGTCTTTTGAGTAATATATCTTTTAAAAAGCGCATGCGGTGCTGCATATACACAAGGTAAGTTTTTCCTCAGGATTTTACGTGAGAAGCCACTGTTGGAAGCAAATAATCACTTTCAGTCAATGATCAAAGAAGAAATAAATCTTTCACCCTAATAAGACTTTTTAAGACTGAAATCCCATTTTTAAATGGGTAACAGCTAAGAAGCTACTGGGAATCTGTTTATTTTCCAAAGCTGTGTTTTAATATTGGTTGCATGGGAGCTGGAGGAGCAAACAGACCCTAGGGTCTTCAAAGTTAAAGCTTTTAAAATGAAGTTGGTGTGTAGTACTATTTGAAAACTTATTGTTCAGAATTTAAGTTTTAATATCGAGGAATAAACAGAGCATTAAATCAAGCAAACTGTGACAAGGCCAATATGCACATGGGTGATGCCAGCAAGGCATCTCCAGCCCTTTGTTCGCAGCTTAACAAAACTGTGCCGTCACACCACTTTAGTTCAACAGTGCCTGTCGAATGGGCATCAACAGATCAGCCAATGCCTGTCATACACAGAGCTTGAAGACTGCTTGAAAGCAAGGGCTTATTTGACCCCCAAGTCTAGCTGGGAAGAGAAGAGGATTTTCAATCATCTGGTAAAGACACCAGCCTCCCCCCTTCACCAAAGCTAGAAAATGTAGAGAAGAATGAAGAAACCGTGCATCTGTTTTACAGACATAAAGGAGAAAAACATGTACTCTGCCAAAGACATCACTTTTTATATTTATTTTCATTGTGAAAACAAGTTTTGCAACTATAGAAATCTTCTTAAAGTGATACTCTCAATAGCAAAATAAAAAGGAAACGTCATCACTGTTTTAAGACTTACGCCATGTTGTAGGGTTTTGTTTTTTGTTTTTTTTAACAATCTCTGTCGTCAGGATAGAAGGGGATTATTTGACAAAGAGGAATTGCAGCTTCATGCTATTGACAGGAGTGTCTCTTCTGACATTACGTTTGTTACATGACTATTTGGGTTGACCAAAAAACGCATTAGCCTGCTGCACTTACAAGGCTCCCGATTCCTTGTCTCTGTGAACATTTAATCTGCTTCAAAAGAGAAACGGAGCAGACAGCTGTGGTCAAGCCAGGAACTGTTGTTCAGGGTTCTACAGGTTAACAATTAGAGAGTAGGAGAAAGAGAGGGGGGTGGGAAAAAAAAGGAAGCCCAAACCTTCTTATTTTCTTTTAGGACACTGATCATGAGATTTGGCTCAGCTAAGTACTGAGGAGGTGCCTCAGACCTTCTCTTCCGTTTAATTAAGTGTGCCCACTCTTCTTTAGGCATCCAATCAGAGCAAGCAAATGTGAACCTAGCTGAAGGGCCCTAGCGGTAGGAACCAGCTGGATCTGTTCTGAATCTAGACCTTTCCTGTTCCTTCAGGAGCAGGCCTTACTGACGTTGGCCCAGGAGGGGCTGGGGTTCCCCAACACCCAAGTTGCAAAGCTCTCTCTTTCTCCCAGCCTCTCTCCCTCTCTGTCAGACTCGGCTGCTGTCAGTTTGCTGCCTGTATTTGGCTGTCTCTTTTCTAGTCTCTACCCTGTGAGTTTCTGGCCTGCCAATTTCAACTTGAAGCTTGACTGGGCTGATTTGATGCAAATACCTCCAGGGAAAACCCTGAAACTGATGAACAGTTATGTCAAGTCGATTTTGCACCATCGGGAAAAGGTAACCTCTGCGAGAAAAAAAAAAACAACAAGGTTAAAGAGACAAGGGCTTTTCACATGTAATACCTCTGCCGCACATCTCGCTCACTGTTTACCATCCCTCGGAAATTGTAACTGTCAGAATTAGTCCTAATTGCAGATGCGAAAGCTGCCATTATAATAAAAACAGAGGCAGTGCAGGCATTAAATGTAGCAGCCTAATTTGTGAGACTACAGAAAAGGTAGAGTAAATGAATATTTCATTACTTTAATTACTAGGGACTACTCCTTTCTTGCTGTCTTATGATAAGTGTTGCTGTAACTAGCAACAGCAAACATCCACTAAAACATAAAGTGCAATAATCGTCCTGCTGTCAGGATCACCACTTTAAAATACGAGCAGGGAAAAAAATATAATGGTTTATCTATTTCTTAGAGATTGCAGAAGTAGAGAAAGGAAATTCATTTAACATCAGGGGAAAAATGCACACACAAAGGCACCAGCAAACAGGGTTTAGTCAGAGAATAATAGCTCCAACAGAGAGAAGAAAAATTTCATTGACTATACATCTGAAACGCTGGCCCTAAAAGAATGCTAGGAAGCAAAAAAGTAGTAGGTGCCGTGCTTGGGTGGTTTTGAGGCAAAATTTTTGTTTTGTGTTGCATGGTGCAATCATCTGAACGTTAGAAAATAAAGCTCAAGTGGCTGAGATCGACAAGGAAGCAAGCTGTTTTTCAAATGCTTAAGTAAAGGTGGAAAAAGTTCAAGTTGGCAAAAGTTTAGAAGCTCAGTTCAGTTTCATTGAAAAAGACCAGATAAAGCATGCCAGAAAATGGACTCTGCCTGCAACCCCAGAGTACTGATTCCTAAGACTTTAGGGAGGACCAATAATCAGTCACCCTTGACACCTCAGAAAACCTAGCCCACCTCTCTGCACTGTCAACTTCAAGTATGGGGGAGGGGAAGGAGGTGGACCTGGGAATGGGGGTGTGGCTGAGGAGGTCTCTGGGACTGGTTGAAGCCAGCCTGTCTCTGCATTTATCACTCTGTCCCGGAGGAGGTGTTTGTTCAACATAGCAGTTTGACAGCACAAAAACACTATGGCCAGAAACCCTATCAAAGAGCCTACTGACACGTATCATTTGTGGTCTGGCCTTCACAGGGCAAGGCTACCTCACTCTTAATCTGCACATGTATAAAGCAGCACACATCTCTAAGTATTTAATATAGTTTTAAATCTTCCTCCTCTTTCTCCTAAACACTACAAACACTATTTTAAAATACCACCTTTAGGACCCCCAGAATGCTTGTTTTTCTTCTTTTCTTTTCCATAATAACTTGCAATCAATTTGTGATAATCTGTGTTGGGGTAGGTGCTATTGAAGGTAAAGAGCTTAAAAGCATAAAGCTAATAATTTATCCTAAATAATACACTTAAGCTTAGATTAGTAGGTACAAGTAAATTTTGTAAGAGTCAGGTAGCACAGAGGACACTTTTCCCTCCAGAAAGCTTACTGTAAAAGTCTGCATCAGCTCTCCCCATCTACTGATTTTGTTTAAAGGTGTCTCATTGACCGGGCAGGTCTTTTATTTTTTTAAAGTAAAGGCTAAAGAGAAAAAGGGCCAGGGTTTAGGTCCTAGTGTGCAATTGTTTGTGTGGGTACAAGAGTGTGTGCAGAGATTTAGTCTTCACATTTTGTTAGCAGAGCAAAGATGATGGGAAATCTTTAGAGGCCAACCATTTTGCTTCTAGATAGTTCTCCCTGAATGGGTCTATTTATTATGAAAACACAGCCTACTGAGTTCTTTCTATGTATACCTCACCTCTTACAACTGAGAAATCTCATGATGTGAAACACTTCCATGGATGTGCTTGGTGTCGGAAATAGAAACAGGTACTTCCAAGAATAGGCAAATTGCAAAGTTTCCTTGATTACAGTTACTTGGGTATGCAAGAGAATATAAATACAGTTTAAGCTAGAAAACAGTGAAAGCTGTATGCCGAATTTGTGGATCACGTGGGCACCGACTGCTTGAAATGTACTCATTTGTGTGTGAGGGGGGAAAATCACAGATCAACATAACATAAAGTTTTAATTTGTTGATTTGTTACTGGTTACTTATTTGGGAGAGGGAGTGGCTACTTCCTTGTTAGAAACACTGTTTGTTTTTTTTTTCCTTTCTAGGATTAATTAAGAAATGTGAAACAATCGTAAAAAACAAAACCTGATGTTTTGTCGTATAAGCAATGTAACTATTACTGGTTTTTATGTGGAATGTGTCTTGTTGTCATGGCAAATCATTATGGGTAATTACTTATTCTCCAAAGGAGGAAGTCATTTTACCTCTGTCACCTGAAATTATTGTTTTTAAGCTTCTTCTGTATCCTGGAGATTTAAAAATCATACCTTCCTTTAAGTTAGGTTAAATAAACTGACAAATTCCTCATTTAGTTTTGATAGAAGGAATACCTTCATACAAGTGAGATGTGAAATTTCAACCTCAAAATATTCAAGTTGGCTTCACTCTCCTCAAATTTATCGCAGAGTGTGCGTGTGAACAAAAGTAAAATAATGCACAGATATAGAAAAATGATTAAGAACTGCAGAATGGTAGTTAGAATAGAATGTCATCTTTGAGCCTAATCGATTGGGAAGTTATCTGAGTCTTAATTTTGTAGTGGGAACGGGAGAGGTAACTTGACTAATGTGCACTAATAGTTCTGTCTCGTCCACACTGTAAGACAACTTCAGGTCTCAGTATTTCAACCGAGACCTCCTCGGCAAGAGAACTGACTGCAAGCCATCGTGAGTCATGATGATGAGTGCATCCCTCAGCTTAAAAAATGAAAGCAAAGTTCCTGTCAGGTCCCCTTTGGAAATGTTTTCTCCTCTCTGCCCTGTATATCAGAGCACTTGCTTCTCTGCCACTGGTTTCTTAGGCCATGCTACTGTCTAAGCAAGCCTGCAGTGTCCACTGTGACTGGGCACGCCTTTATCAGCCCTCGTACTTTCTTGGGTCACAAACACACGGTTTATCTGATGAAACATCGACCATCTTCCTTCTCCTTTCTCTATCCAGCTCCTATAACGTTCCTGTCAGAAGCCTTAAAAAAACAAAACAAAACAAAACAAAAACTAAAACAACAACAACAATAAAAAACAAACAAACAAACAAACAAACAAAAAACCCGTGCAGTTACTGTTGCTGAGAAGGGAGAAAGTTTAACTTCTGGGTTGGGCAATCGAAGAATAATTCATGAGCAGATTTCTAGCAAACGATATGATTTGCTAAATTTTGGTCTTTGATTTATATTTATGTAGTCCTGCTACTGCTATAAGGATGTGCCAGCCTCAATTAGATCATGAATGAGATCATTTTAATTCAACCCCCAAACTGTGACCTGACCATGGTCTGAAAGTGTTCAAAAAGTAATTTTAAGCCTCCTTTTGCTTTCAAAAGGAATACTGCATGCTTGGTCGTTCATACAAATAACATAAAACTTAATTATTGGATGATTTGGCAGAGGATCTTCTTGCCAAACAACAGTCAATGCCAGCTACTGTGATCCTGGCACTGCCCAGGCCCTAGCCCACAGCCCCCTGTGTATGGGTGTTTGTTCATTGTGTCTTAGGGCAAGATATTTCAAATAGGATTCATGGATCTAGGATGCAGGGCACAACGCAAAGGGTATACCGTATTTATAACTCCAGTTAAAAAATGCTGTCTCACCTAGAAGGGAAGTAGATCTGCGCTGTCAAATCACCAGGAGGCTGTGACAAAGGGAGCTTGCAGCCTGACACACGGTGTAACAACATAGCAAACACCTTTAATTCTGTCATGTCTCATACCCTTTACTTTCTCACACATTTATGGCTGCTCGAACGTTGACACCTACACTCTCTTTCGAAACTAAATAAGGCGATCTTATTTAAGCCCAAATGCAACACCTGTAAAGTTATTCTTGTGCCCAACCAAAAAAAAAAAAAAAAAAAAAAAAAAAAACCATTAACTCCTTCCTCATAAAAACCTCTCTGCTTGCCTTGCAAAGTCTCAAGCTGGAACCGGTGGTGGCATCGCCCAAGGGCCTGACTCTGAGGTTCACATGACCTCTCGAGCTCTGACAGATAGGCAGGACTTCCCCCTCCCAAGGATGCTGGGGGCTGAGATAACGTCACTGTCCGATTGGCCTTTGCAGCTTTTCAAGTAGAAGCCCCTTTCTTCATCACAAACTTCTGGTATCTTTCATAGTAAGGAGAGAGGCCCCAGCTGCTTCATTCCCTCTAGCGACCGGAGTCTAATATTTTAAAAGCTAGAAATGAAAATAGCTTTTCTAAAGATATTTCTTGGAATATTTAATGTGCTGCCTTGACTCCTTTTCTCTATCTTTTTTTTTTTTTCCTGGCCAATTATAAACCACCATTTGGAGGGCTTATGAGCAATGTAAGCCCACCTCATCTAATTAAACCACATTGTTTTAAAAGCTTGAACAGTTTTCATGTCTACAAGACTTGTCTGAATAATAAACTGCTAGAGCCAGAATTCTGAGTGTCTTTGGAGAGCCAGCATTTCATGTGCTGAGTGCAAAGGGCCAGGCACTCAAAGAGTTAACCCGCATTGCTGGGTAGGTTAATATCACAGCTGCCTGGTACCTCACTTAACAAAAGCCTCCTTTTGCAAACAGACTCCCACCCCCCCCCCCTCACCCCCAGTGTCCAAAGGTGTTTACTGAAGTAAATCTGCCTAAATCCTTCATTGCTTGAGTCATGGGGGTGGATAGAAGGGGTGGAGGGGTGGAAGGTGTACGGCTAATCTCTTTTTGTAAATTCTGTAAATCTTCTGGGAAAAAAAAAAGAAGGGGGGGGGATAGAATTAGGAATCTGTGTCACATGCAATGCACAGCTCCTAATGTGTCCATTTCTGCTGCCCTCATAAGTGAAGTATACCACATAAGTGTTGGAAAAGTCACCCAATACCTAGCAGTCTTTTTTTTTTTCTTTCTTTTGGAAAGCTTGTAGGCTCACAGTTTTGTGTGTGTGTGTGTGTGTGTGTGTGTGTGTGTGTGTGTGTGTGTGCCTGCGTGTGTGCGTGTATGTGTGTGTGCATTATATGTGTGATCTAATTGTTGAGGAAGAACTGTTGGTATCTTAAAAGTGGTTTCAGAAATGAAAAACAGACAAGATGGTTTGGTAGCCAGATAACATACTGGAAAGTTGTCACGAGAGGGACCTGCGATTGCCGTGGTCTTGTTCCGGTGTCTTCAACTGCATGCTACTTTTGCATGTTGGAAATGGAGGCAAATAACACAAGAAAACCTGACAGGTCCGCCTACGAGAGTTTAAACAATTCCCAGCAAGAAGGAGCCCTTTAGGCACAAACTTTCTCTGTCAAGAAAACGTGAATACCACCAGCCCCTCCCTACAAATCCTGAAGCATCCAGTTTGAGATACAAAAAGGCTGTCATCTCACAAATGTTAAACATACTAAAAAAATCTGAAAAAAAAAAGTATGGAGAAGGTGTGAAAAACGTGGCACTTTACAGCCCTCAAAGCTTTTTAAAATAGAACAACTTTTCCCCCTAAAATTCTTTTCAGAGATTTTTTTTTTCCTTTTTGGCTCATTTGAGAGTTTCTTTCTTGGCTTTTTTCCCCTTTCATTTGAAAATATGAATTATCATAAAAAGTCAGGGTTTGGGTTGGGGTGGGTGGGGGGAGTCTTTTCCAGTTTTCTGAGGATTTTTTTGTCTGTGTTCAGGCATCAGCCCCTGCAGCCAGACCAGGGCTGGGTCTCCAAGCCCGCCCCTTCCCACCCACGCTCCGGTGCCCTCACCTCCTAGGTCATATGGTAAACAATCATAGTTATTAAGGCCAAATTGTAAGTAGCATTCAAGAATGGGAAGTCTGCACACCTGACCCTAAATCTAACAGGCTTCTGGGCTAGAATTCAATCCCTCTCTTACACTTTTTACCTCAAGTGGAGCGGTGGCCATGAATAGTACAGACATGCCATCTTGTAACACTATATGCCTGTCAGGAGGGACAGGCAAGGTTGAGCACCAACTATATAAGGCTGGTAACTAGGGGAAGGCCCAACAAACAGCCACAAACACCTAAGTTACTTTACTCAGCCACTATCCTCTCTCTCTCTCTCTCTCTCTCTCTCTCTCTCTCTCTCTCTCTCTCTCTCTCTCTTTTCATCTTGGCTTTCTGTGGCAGAATGCAAATGGAGCCTGCCGGCGGTGAAAGGGCTGAATTGTGATTAAGAAGAAGAAGAGCTCTTTCTTTGTTCTCCCCTCAGGGGATGTTTACTGGGAGAGACACAGCGGATCAGATATGAAAGGCATTCAGGTCAGCATTGATGTGAGCGAAAGTGAAATCATACCTAAGGCATTCAAAAGACCGCCGTGTCAGGGGTTCAGCTAACGGTGCAGCTACTGTGTGTCTTCCCAGAGATGGGGGTGGGGGGGGGAGAGAAAAGAAAAGAAAAAAAATTCCTTCCACTGACTGGCAATTTCTTTTTCCCCTAATTTGCTACAAAATTATAAAAGCGCCCCCCCCAACAACAGTTAGGATTTTTCTCTTCTCCTGGACCACACACAAAATCAGACCAAGTTCTAATGATGAGATTACATAAATGAACCAGCCAAGTACCATCCGATCTGTGAAATATTTTAAAACAGGTGTACTCATGTGGGCTATGTAGATGTATGATATACAGGAGAGAAACTCCAAAAGACACATGCATGGATGTCTTTTCCTGTCAGCATCCTGACAGGAAAACACACACACATACACACACACACACACACACACACACACACACACACACAGAGAGAGAGAGAGAGAGAGAGAGAGAGAGAGAGAGAGTAAAACAGCACAGAACACCTTAAAATGAAATCCTTTATTTACTTTGTAATCACTAGTTACACTTTTCCTACACGCTTTCACTCTGACACAACTGTCGCCCAAGATGAAAGTATTTGGCACACGGCTTATGAAGGCAAGGCTTCCTACAGCCTGGTGACTACTATCGCTTTCCTTTAAAAACTCCTTGATGAAGAAATCCTTGGATCTTACTTTTAAAAGTTTACACTCCCTACAGCCCAAATAGTCATTCAGTAGATTTTTCCAAGTGGTAAGCTGATGATGTTGGCACAAACAGAGCTATATAAATGTATACAAAATTCACAAATCACAGCAGACACACTAACAACAAGGAGGTGCTTGGATGTACCAAGGCTCAAAAATTAAAAGGAAAATCACATTTCATCTCTGGTTGCTTAAAAAGAAAGGGAAAGAAAGAAATGGGGCTGCATTTATTGGTTTCAAGTCATCCTTCCCTCTGCTCTGAATTCTATTCTTGAACATTCACATCTTGGCTAAAAAGCATATTTGGGCTTATGTTAACATCTGCTTTTGTGGTGACATTTTGTATATTTTCAACTAGTGTTTCTGCATCACAGATTTTCCTCCTTTATCTCTTTGCTCTAAAAAGACAAGCAAAGAGCAATCAAAAAGGTGTCTGACTTGGCCATTCAGACAATTGCCCCCTTGTGGGAATGCGGGAATGAATGGTACAGTGGACACCCAGCACCATTGACGTTATAAACATGTAAATGAAACACATTAGCGCAGACAATCAATTGTCTGTGAGCATTGCAAACCTGCACTCCCTCTCTCTGTGACAGGCACAAAATAGTGTCTACCTTGGGAAGCCACGGTGCTGAAGAGGAATAGGACAAAGAATCTCCTTTCACATAGAGAAAATGCACCTTCAGAGCCTTGGAAGAATGCAGATGACAAAGAGAGTTGTAAGGAAAAGAAGCCCCCACCCCCACCCTCATCCCCCACCCCCCCTCCCCCGGAATAATCACAGCCCTGTTAGAAAGCTGGCAGCAGCCTTCTTTCCTACCTTCAGGGGGAAGCACACACTGCCCCCCTACCCCAGGAAAATATGGCATTAGGGTCTTGAACAACGTCTTGTAGTTTTCTTTAAGCAAATTAAGAGAGGGTGAAGGGAAGAATGCGAAACCTGTGACAGAACACTTTGGCAGGGAACTGCAGGCTAGCCTTCCTCCACATTTGAAAATAAACGCTAAAAGACGTGAAATCATTTTTACTTGACGACAGAGCAACATTACAAAGTTTAAAAACCTGAAGCCCCACCCCTATTCCTGCTGGACCGCCACAGCAAGGATGCCACCAGGCTGGCTGCTGGCTCTCCTGCTGCTGCTGCTGCTGCTGCTGCTGCTGCTGCTGCTGCTGCGAAGCAAAGCACGTGTCTACCCCAGTTGGCTTAGTTTTTCCAAACCAAAATAAAGCAAATAGATCAGTCTAGATACATAGCCCCTAGCCTTGTGTGTGCAGTGTCTCCACAGACAGAACAGGACGGCGATGTATCTCTCTGGAGCACCCTCAGAACTGATACCTGCCACACAGACAGCCTGAGTGCATTCAAAAGAGGGAACCGGGTTCCCTACCACAGCTCATCAACTTTAGGAAAGCGACTTGCCAAAGATTTCCACCCGGTTACAAAGATAGATAGGTTGTGACCAATTGTAACCTGAAGGACACTATGCTGATTCGAAGTGTATAGGCAGACAGAGGGTCTCTCACTCCCAGCAGCCCATCCCATCTTCACCTCTGAGAGAGGGGAGTGGAAGCCTCACTCTGAGAAGAGTTGATTGCAGTCCCCTTTCTTTCTCTTTAAGCACCTCTGCATTGGGAGCAACTTCTCCATCCCTCAGTGCCTCTCAGCATCACTAACAGCTCCTCCACTCCCTTTAAAGAAGTAGAAAGGAGGGAAGGTTTCTTTTAAGCAGGGATAACCATTTCTGCTCATCTGATTGCTTCTCCCCGAGATGTTCAAAGACATTCAACTTGAGTACTTTTCTTTACAAACTGAAAATCACAGAGCAAAACGTCGTTTGGTTAAAACTGCCCTCTCCAACCCCTGCTCCTCTAGCCCACAGCACCCAAACCTTTCAGTAGAAACTTTGAAGCAAATTCAAGCTAACTTTTCCTTCCTTCTTTCATTTCCTTCTATTCTCTTCCTAATTCAGTTTTCCCTTAAAAAAAAGACAACTTCACTCTGTTCTCTGAAAGACCATGCAGCCTAGCAATTTCATTTTTGTTAACATGTGCGTGTGTCTCTGTGATTTTCCAGAGGCTGATGGTGGGAAGTGGGGAGGCAGGCCCCTCCTCACAGATGGTCACTAATCAAGGAGGAAACGGGAGCACTCCAGGACCTGCTGCCTAGATCAGGGGTGAAAGCAACAAACTTTGCAAGTTACAAAACCAGCTGTAAGTGGTGGCAGACTGCAGTGGGGTCTTGCCATCCTGGAGTGCTCATTCTTGCCTCTAAGGCTATGTGGAGATAGTGAGGTATAATCAGAGGACTATAAAAGGGGGGGGTCTGGCCTTCCCCCTCCTCTCTAGCCTTTAGTGAAAGTGTTTCAAAGTGAGTCAGGCGGCTGAGGATCATCTGACTGAACTTTCTTGAAACCTACACACATTCTTGTCTGCTGGCTATTTGCTTTTTTGCCTTCTTCCCCTAACCTTACCTTCCCTTTCCTCACTGCACATCTTATTCTCTAGAAAGAGATTTCCTGCTTTCCCTATGGGTAAAAGGCTAAGTAGTTCCTTAGCCATGGCTTGACTTGATCCTGCCACTGTCTTTGCGAGTCATCTTCCCGGCCTGAGACTATGGGAGGTTGGATTATTATTATTATTATTTTTAGATTGTTTCTTTCTTTCATATTTATGTAGTCTGGTCTGCATCCTTCTCTTAGGCTTAAAAAAAATAATAATACTACACATCATCATCTTCCAACATTTGACCAATCTTTCAAATACACAGGGACTGCTTTGCCTGTTTTGTTTCCCTGTCATTTACTCTATACATACACACACCGTTGGCTTAATTAAAATTATATACAGTGCCATTCTAGGTCTCGGGTGTTTTCTCCCTTTACAGCTTCTATGGTTATGGTTGCAGTTATTCCTTTCCAGGAATTTCTACATGATGTTGATAAGCATCATCATATTTAGTGTTATCAGCAAAGACACAAGCTCAAAAGTGGCATCTTTTCCATGAATCCAGGAAAGAAGAAAAATCCACTCAGTTCAGATAAATCTGGCAATTCCCATAGGAAAAGGCATTGAGTATGTATTTGATGAGAAAGAAAATGAAAAAGATGGCTCTTTTACCTGTTTTTCCAGACTTGGACACTGCTAAGTCAGATTAAACCTAGTCAAAACACTGACAAGTCCCCACTTTACAGCATGTTTTCTCACAGACTTTGGGAAAAGAGACAGGTAAGAGTCAAAGTCAGAGAAGCTGTTGAGTGTTTAGGGTTCGGGATACATGCTTTAAAAATTGAAGTTCAACTTTATCCGCTTCAGAGTATGGAAGTTTGCTCCAAATTAATGGCTGGTCATAGGGGAAATGGTTGCTGTCCCTGACCACACCCCTCCCTGGTCCACAGTGTTACCTGTGAGGCCCCAGTAGTCTGTGCCACCACCGGAGTTTTCAGGGAGCCAGGATCTCTCCCAGTCCCCAAACTAGGCTGTGGCCTGACCTCACTGCTGGAGCCAAGTTGGTATTTCACAGCAAAATCATGAAAGGAGTGGAAGGAGGAAGAACAAGAAGAAACAAACACTTCAGATAGTCTTTACTGCAAAAGGATACTTCTGGTAGCCTAGCTTTCAATCTCATTTCTCTCTCTCTCTCTCTCTCTCTCTCTCTCTCTCTCTCTCTCTCTCTCTCTCTCTCTCTCACTGTTTGGGAGGGAGAAAGGGGGGGGGGAGCTTCATGACACAAAGCTTTTGTTATCCAGATGATCAGCAATGTGCTTTAGATACTTGTAAAGGGGGAAGCCCCACAACAGACATTGATTTTAGAAAATCAATAACTAACATTTAATAAAGGGAACAGAGGAAACACGAGAGAGGAGAGGGGGAACATTGGATGTAATTTTAGTGTCTACTAAATTACCCAGAGATGGAGAAGGGGAGGTCTCCTGTGTAAGGACCACCTTAAATAATGCCAGGCAGCAATGAAGAAAAAAATTAAATTAAAAGAGAGAGAGAGACACACACGCACATACTTAAAAAGAGGCAGCCTGAACCGAATCTTGGGGACCAGCTTGGAATATATTATTGTCCTTGTTTTTGTAATACCAAGCCAAGCAAACAGATCAAAGACAGCACAAAGAGGAAAGGCAGGGTAACATAAAGAACAGTTTTTGACTAAAATTCCTCTATCACTCCCCCATATGGCTCCCCACCTCCACAAGCAAAAGGGACACACACACACACACACACACACACACACACACACACACACACACACACACACGCAAAGAGACGGGAGGAGAGAGCGAGAGATTATTTGTTTCTAACCACAATCTTTTAGTCTTCTTTGAATTGTACTCCCTCCAGCACCCTAAACTCCCACACTGCAACCGCCCCCCTCTCTGCACGCGGAGCAGCATTGAGACAGGCTAGGGGAGCGCACAATTGTCCTCTCTAGCGGAAAGTTGTTCCAAGTGGGTCCGGGCAGTACCCGCCAGGCGCAGGCTAGGACAGCGAGACCCGGGGTGTGTGCTATCACACTAGTGCCCAGCTCCGGAGCGTCTACACCGCCCGCGCCCAGTGAGCGGGCTGAGAGCGAAAGCAGAGTGAAGTTTCCTTTCCGATTCTGGGCTGTTGCGGCTGGATCGCTTGTTTGTTTTGAGGGGCTGTTCCCCCCCCCCCCCCGTTTCTTTTCATTTTTTTCTTTTAAAACTCAGTATACTCCGTCAGCACCCACCCCCTGCACCCTCTGTCGTCCCCCAACTCTTTCCCCTCCCCCAAGCTCCTTCCGCGCACTTGCCAATCACTTTTTTTATTCCCACGATTTTGTTTGGGGGTAATACCTAGGGTCTCTCTCTCTCTCTCTCTCTCTCTCTCTCTCTCTCTCTCTCTCTCTCTCTCTCTCTCTCTCTCTCTCTCTCTCTCTCACACACACACACACACACACACACACACACACACACACCACTCACTTCCACAGTCTCTCCAAAATGGACCTAAACTCTCACATACACACCCCTTTAATCTGCCACCCCTGGTTTGCGTGTCCCTTTGCACCCCCATGTCTTTCCTCCTTCCTGACTCAGCCTGGATAACGGGCTCCTCCTGGGCTCCTCCTGGCCCTGTAGCAACTGCCCCGGGGAAAAGTCTGTTTTCACCCTACTTTCTGGCCCGGAGCGGGCCTGAGCCTGCTAAAGAGAAGCCGGGTCTCTCGCTCGCCGCTCCCGGCCGCTTCCCTTCTGCCCTCGGTTCCCCGCGTTTGGCCAGGGCCCGCTGCCCGCGGACCGTTACTTGGCGCACAGAGAGGCGGCCAGGCGACTCTGGCAAGAAACTTTGAGGCTGGAGGAGAAGCAGCCTCGGGTTCCCTCCCTAACCCTCACCGCCCTTCTGCCACCCTCGCTCCGAAGTCAAGCGCGCCCAAGCGCCGGAGCCCCCGCCCTTCCCTCGCCCGCCACGGGCCGGGGACCTGCGGGCCGGAGAGCCCAGCGGGCGGAGGCAGCTGGGGTGCCGGGGCTGGGGCGTGGGGCGCAGGTCTGCTCTGCAGCGCTCGGAGTCCCCCCGCACGGCGTCCGGCGCTCACTTGGCCCCGCACTTGCTCAACTCCCCCCCACGGTGCAGCGGCCGCGCGTGGGGCTCCGGCGCTGGCCGCCGAGGGAGGTTCGCTCGCGAGCCCCAGGCGCCGCCGCCGGCTTCCTTCTCCCTCACCCCCCTTCCCCCCGGTCTCCGGCCGCGGAGTGGCCCGGAAAAGTTTGGTTCGGGCCTCTTCTTACCGTTTTTCCTCCTGGGATTGGCTTGTTTGCGCCTCTTGCACCGGGGGCCATCCGCCATGATCGGCTGCTTCATTGATAAGAGCGGATCAGATGGCAGTTCGCATGGACTCGGCGCCCTGCTTCGGCAGCACGCAGGCTCGATCTAGCAACCAAACACAGCGACAATGTGGGCATCGCCCGCGCCCATTGAAACGCGCGCGGGCCGCCCAGGGGAGCCGGGCCAGGGCCCCGGTGAGCACCCATCCGCGCCCCCAGCGCCAAAGCGAAACTTCGGAGGCCCCCCTCCCCGCCCCCCACCCCCAGCCTTGGCCCCGAGGCGCTTTGTGTTGTTACTGTTTGGTGTGTTGCACTCGCGAGGGGATCAGAGACAAGAATTACATCTTCAAAATGAGTCATAACTCCTGACCGTATGAGGGAATGCACACGGCGGTACAGTAAGACTGCTTGACTCAAGACTAGGCGGACCCCTACCTCGGAAAAGTCCTCAGCCGGGCTCGGGAACTTGGAGAGGGGGTCTTTCGCTCTCATCTTTTCTCATCCCTCCACCGACCTCCCCATTCCCAAGAGGAAAAAAAGTAACAAACAACGCAAAACAGCCCTTGGATGAAGCACACTCGGGTAAATTGATAATTGTAATTACAGGAAGCCCACTCGCCCCGCGACCCCTCCCCTCCCCTTTGGAGTTTATCGAGGCACTGTCTTTTTCCCCCTACACCCTCCGCCCCCAAATTAAGATTTCCCATTTTACCCGGCAAAAGAAATATAATTATAAGGCTCTTTGGACACTGTTCCTGCCCCAACCCCACCACTTGGACAATATTTACTTAAGCGCCCCCCACCCCCCACATGTTCCCCCACACTGATTTCCTTAAATTCTTCCAGTATAATTTTTTTTTTCCTCTCAAGAAGGAAAAGAGAAAGTCCATGGCCACTATGGTAACACTTTTAAGTTGTTTCTAAATGATCATATCCTTTTTGGCTTCGAAACTTTTGTACCTAAAAATCGAGGGAGGCGCTGCATTATTATTATTTTTTTTTTTCAGCTGAAACTGTCAAAACTTGGAGAAGGGGAACCTCGGAAGCAGGCCGGAGAAGAGGAGAACCCTGAAACTCCGCGGGGTGGGAAGATGCAGTGCCTCGAGGATTAGTTTAAACAGCGGGCTATAAAAGATGTAACAGATGCAAACTGTAACACAAGGGCCATTAACCCTTTCTCTGCCGTCCAGCACGCCCAGTCCCTACACCCTGCACCTATTGTCTCCAGTGCTACAAGCTTTGCGGAAAACCTGGAAAGTCAGTATCAGTTTCCGCACATTTGCTGAGCGGGGGTGAAGGGGGGCAGAGAGAAGGGGAAGTGGGTGTCGTAGAAAGCACTTTAATTTTACCTAGGCATACGGAGTAGACTTTCAAGTTTGACACATTAAAACATCATTTCTCGTCTGTCCTATTAATTTGAAATTGTTGTTGTTGTTGGTGTGTGTGTGTGTGTGGGGGATCCTGAAATAAAGAAATGGTCACATAAGCCTCTGGGATGAAACAGCTGCTGGCCTGTCTGCATTTCTGCTGAGACTTACACACCATTGCATACAAAACATATATTTAATAAAGTAAGTTGCTAGTTTTATGAGCCAGTATGTGTGTGAGGGAAAGACATGGCATTTGTGCTGTAAACTTTATCTATGAATGTTAGTTAACTCTGGAGTAAGCAATCCTGCCCTCTTCATTATAGGGGTAGCATGTAAAACATATAAGTAGGTGAGAGATAAACACATTTCTGTTGGTCAGGCTCACCACTGTTGCTGTGAATCTTGTACTTTCTCTTTTAACTTTTCAGTCCCAAAGTCTGGAATGGTGTGTGTGTGTGTGTGTGTGTGTGACACACACACACACACACACACACAGAGAGAGAGAGAGAGAGAGAGAGAGAGAGAGAGAGAGAGAGAGAGAGAGAGAGAGAAGATATCCATGGAATCTATGTGTGCATTACTTGGTCATTTAAAATAAAATTTCAAAAGTTACCCCACTTTTAACACTGATACTCTGACAGCAGTTTTCTTCCCAGCTGTAGTGACCCCCCCCTTTGGTAAACGACTCAAGTTCCAAGAGAACTTTCACTTCTTTATTTATAATCACAGAAGTGAGGTGTTACTTCACATACACACACACACACACACACACACACACACACACACACACACACACAAAGAATGAAATAAAGAAATGAAACTCGCTAAGCAGACAAAAACAGGCAAGTTTCTGCTTAGAAAACAGCTTTCTCCGGTGGGAAAGGTTAGACTGCCATGTCTAAGGGAAAGATTTGCTCCCGAATTTGGTAGGTCTGTCTCGAATAAGTTTTATAATTATTAACAGGTATTTGCCAAGTTTTAATTGCTGGATATAATGAATTGGAACTCGGTGTGAAAACAAAGCAGAAGCTCTCTCCACTTGATGAGTTTTTACCCCAGCCATACAGTTCTCAACAAAACTTTTCCTAGGCTACGTAGCAAAAAGCACCTTTGGTTACCTGAATAGACAGGTACAGGGCAAATTATTGGGGGAGGGGGGAGAAGGAGGGGAAAGGAAAGAGAGAGAGAGAGAGAGAGTAAGAGATGGCAGGAGAAAGCAAAGAAGCCACTCATGGGAAAAGCCTGCCACTAAGGAGCTAAAAACCACCTGAAATTCCTGCCCACCAGATACCCGGGTCGCTTCAGACTAACATCCCCACTCAAAATAAGAAAATTAGAAAAGGAGGATGAGGGACAAGCAAAGCCCCCCCTTTTTAAAAAGGGATAAAAAGAAGGTAAAAGAGGGGGGAGGGAAACCTACCTGCGAAGTCTTGTTTGTAGTTTTGGCCAGAAATGGTGAGAAGAAAAAGCATGAAGAAGCCGCGAAGTGTGGGGGAGAAAAAGGTGGAGGCGAAGAAACAGCTCCCGGAGCAAACTGAACAAAACCTCGCCAAGAGTGTCGGGAGGCAGGACCGTTATTCCTGCCGAGCAGGTTAGAACTGATCTCTTTTCGGCCACTCCAGGAAACACAAACCTGGGGACGGACTGACGTGTTACGCCTCTTCTAATGACATTTTTTTCTTTTTCTTTTCTGTAGGGGAGAGAAGAGAGACCCTGAAACACGCGCCACCTATCTTTGTGGGGAGGGATAATTGAAGCGCCCTGAGCGTGAGCATCATGTGAAAACGTGATCGCCAAGTTTCTCTCTGGGAAAGGATCTGGGATAGATTATACCTTGAAGTCTCCGCAAACGCTTTAGTGGAAGAAATGAAATTCCACCTCCCTCCCTTCCTCTCTCCCTCCCTCCCTCCCTTCTCCACGCCCTCACCCCCCCCCCCCCGCGTCAAGTCTTTGGCATCATTATCCTCATCACTAAATCCTGCAGAGTACTGGGCGGAAAACGGTGCACACCATTCACAGAACTGGAGAACTCCGAGGGGCGAAAGTTAAAGGGAAAGATCTTGGGTCTTCCGTACAGATCTCTCTCTCTCTCTCTCTCTCTCTCTCTCTCTCTCTCTCTCTCTCTCTCTCTCTCTCTCTTTACACAGATATCTCTGGTGACTAGGCTTGAGGTGCACATCAAGTTGTATGTATACCTCAAGCACTGTTTTTGGAACTAAATTCTTGCCCTTTCTCTTCTTACTTTTTTTTTTTTTTTTTAAGATGCCAGACCTAGGGAAGGAAAATGCTACTTGTGCCCTGCATCTTAGGATCTCAGTGTGTGTGTGTGTGTGTGTGTGTGTGTGTGTGAGAGAGAGAGAGAGAGAGAGAGAGAGAGAGAGAGAGAGGGAGCTTTTCTGTATTGGATTCCTATATTAAAAGTACTTTGACTTTTAAATAAAGGGTTTCTACATTTACATAGAGCAACACTGTGTTGGCCAATCTCTGGATCTTTCTATACCTCAGGCAGACCACACTACACAGTGAGGGGTTGGGGACTGGAGGGAAAAGGAAGAAGGCCAGAGGAGCTTAAGACAAAAGAAAAAAAAAAAAAAAGAGGGTGACATTATACTGTGTGGGGTCTAAGTTTTGAAGTACATATTTTTTGATATTGCAATTAAAGTAAAATTAAAAAGAAAAGACTCCACCTTTGCTCTGAAGGGATTGGCTATGCAAATATGGAAGGGATTTCCTGGAGAATACAGCTTTCTACTGTATGGTTAATTAAATAATCACTCAAAAGCTTCCAACGTGACGCTTCTGTCGTAATCCAATCAGGTTACATAGGTCCTAAACAAGAAAGATATTTTCCACATCTGGAAGTCAGCAATTTAGCAAGTACTGCACATTATTAACCAATTCAGAGCCCACTTCCCAGGGGAATTTTTTTGAAGTTTAAGTGTTCTTAACCAATGCTCTGCTGTTTTGTTAATCAAAAAGCTGGTTTACACTGCACATAATTGGAACTAATGTAGAAGTAAATAAAGACAGCCAAATATGAGGATTGCTCTGTATGCATTGGAAAAGGAAGAAACTGCTTTGCCTCAACAGCTAAGCCCCCCCACCCCATTATTTTAAATAGTGAAATTATTTAAGACCCTCAGAGCACAGATAAATGCCCAATCCCCAGAGCCTGTGGGCTCCTCCTGTAAAGGTAAAAGGTGGAGGTGTGTGCAGAGGGCCAAACAGCTGTGTCTTATCAGTTTTTTTCTGCTTTAATACTGTCAAATATGTCATAGTCTCCTGTTTTCAGTCTGAAGAAACCTGAAACAAATAATACCCTGATCCAACACTAGGCTTTTACTCATATTAAGATAAACTGCTTTGAACTGTGCTTTGAATGTGTGCCTACAGCAAGACTTTGAATGCAGGAGTCACTGGCGATTGCACTCAAAGGAGGGGAAAGCCACCACAGGGGCTGCCACATCCACACTCCCAGAGCTACAGGGCTTTGTATTTTGCATGTTTATTTTTCAGTGGTGGTGGTGGGGGGAGGGTAATAGCCACCCAGCATGACCACAGCTAGATTTCATTCTAGGGTGCAAGAAAGCGGATTTTCACAGTTGGTTACACACTCACCTCTTCCCTAATTTGAGCATTTACAATGAGAATGATTGGATAAATTAATTTTTCCCTTACCCCCATCACAGATAAAGTACCTATGGATGATCTATAGATTGTGGAGATTTTCCGTCGAGAATTATTAATTAAGGAAAAAAAATTTCCAACATGAATCAAACAATTCGTGCCATGTTTTATATTCCTCATACTATCTTGTATCTGTACTAAATATATGTAAGGCTTACCAAGTTTCCTCCTCTAAGATTTACCACTACTGTTCATATCCTTTTTCCTTCCTCCTCTTTCCTTTAAAAAAAAAATCAGAGACCAGCTTTCTCCCAAAGTGTGTCCTTAAGCCCTCCTCTCCCACTGCGGAGGAATGAGGAGCCTGCTGTACGGAGTGAGTACTGGCAAGACCCTTCTGCAGGCACCCAGGTAGCCCCTGGCAGTTTTTAGCTCATACACATTAGTGCAAAGGCACAATGCGACTATAGGGCAAGTCGAACAAATAGCTAACAAACTACTGTCTTTATCATGGATATAAAATGTCTTCTTACTTCAGATCTGACAAAAGAGACTATTAACTATTTCAATTAAAAGCACCTAATTATCTGATTACCTTAGACTCACTCATCGCTTTAGTGCCAGGAGGCGGCCCCCAATAGTTAGCACCGAGTTTCGGCATGTTTTCCCATATATTTGGCATGGGGGGAAAAAAACCAGATCAAAACAAAACAAAACCAACTTCAATTTTCTAGGTCCACTTGAAGGTGGACGTTTGGGTGGTGGCACAGGAAAGATCGCTAGGGCTGAGCGCCCGGGCTAGGTTGCCCACTACCCTTGCCTGTCACGCCCCTCCCCAAGCTTTTGACCGAGAGTGTTCCCACCATCGCAGAGGCAGTGGGATCAGAGGAAGCTGGAATATAAATTTGTTCGGAACACTCCCTCAGTCCCAGGGCCAGGTCAGGGACAATGGGGACCGTGGGATCCACATAATACAGGAGCACAGGATGAAAAGTCTAGAGGGGACCAGGGACGGCTCTGAGGCTTCTCACGCAGCAGCAAAAATAAGTCCTGCGAAGGAAGGGCGAGCTTCTTTTCGGGCTGTTTTCCCCGTTAATAATCCACTTCAAGATTAGCGCAAGGGAAGGGGATTAAAACAACAGATACATGCAAATGTGAAATAACATTGACATGGACATTGGGGAGGAAAATAATTCTTTAGGCGTTCCTTGGGTAAAGCCAACTGCTCTCCTCAGGATCCCCCCCACACACCCCACCCCCGGCAGGGTGAGGAGGACACCCTTTTGTTTTCCAATTCCCGGCAGCGGGACCCGGAGCCTGTCCCCCCTTTCACCTCTCAGTCTGTCAATTTCCTCAACTTTCACAGCCGCTCCCCCGCCCCCACTTCTCTAGCTGGCCCAGAGGCCCAAAGAGGTACGTTTCTGCCCTTGAACACACATGCCGAAGAAAGCATTCGAATGTGGCCACAGCTAATGATTTCCCCCCCCCCCCCAAAAGCAAATTTGTGTTTATTTTGTACCATGTGGGGGAAAAAAAGAGGATCCTTTTCTGGTTTAGAAATGGAACTGATCTTTCATCTAAAGGAATTATTTCAACTATGTATTGCTATGCAGGAGGTGGGTAACTACTTTTAGAGTTGCGAGCAAAGGTTGATACCTAGGACCTCTGGATTAGGTGTGTGTGGGCACGGTGGGGTCTGAGCAAAGCCAAACGGTTTCCTCACGTGCAAACTCGCAATCCAATCCTTTCGGAGTTGAGCCCAAGATAGGAGGGGAAAGCTTATTAAAAAAAAAAAAAATCGGGAGCATCACAGAGAAGCCCTTTCAAACAAAACCAAAACAGGACCGGAGAGTCGGAGACCGTCCCTCACCTCCCTGCTGCGAGACCCGCAGGCTGTGGAATCTCGCACGTCACCTGGCCCCAGCGGGGCGGCCAGCTGAGGATTTTATTTTCCTATTTTATTTGAAGTAAAGGCTGTATCGCGGCTTTGGGGTGTTTGCCAACGTCTCTACTGACAGGAACCAGCAAACTTCAGGACTCAAATGAGCATCTTAATTTATTGATGCAAAGCAGGTCTGCTCGCAGTTCCCCATCCCCGGCGCGCTCAGCCCCCTCCCCCCGTTGCGAACTTCGCTCCCTCCGTCAGTCCCGGAGCACGTGGGGGGCTCGCCGGCCCGCCGCCCTCCTCGGCACACACCCGACCCCGCCCTGGCACCGCGCGACCCCCGCCCCGCTCCCGGTCAGCTGACCTGGCTCGCCGGCCTGCTCCCCGCCCGCCGCCCTGTTTCCGGTCCCCCGGGTCCGCGAGCCCCGCTCCGCGAGGAAGCAGCGGCGGCCGGGAGGTGATGCAGGGGGCTGATTATCATGAGAAAGGCTGTGCCTGGAAAAGCCTCCTCCACGCGATTGTCAGTCTCACAAAAGGGGGGTGGTGGTGGAAGAAAAGGGGCTCTGGAGGAGTCACCAGAAAACTTGCTGCAAGTTAGATGCGACGCAGGCCAGAGGAGGTGGCTTTCGCCTCAACTTGGAAGGCTGGGCATTAAGGGTGCGGACGCCAACAGCCTCACCAGGGGATTGGAAACCCGAATCTCCCTCCTTCCTTTCCTCTTGCCCTCCTTTCAGCCCTCCCTGCCCTTTATCCATATTTTCTTGCAATTCTGTCGTAATTGCATTTTCTACATTCTCTATTCTTCCTAGATTGCTTTTGCAATCTCGTTTCCCCCAACTTACCTTCTTTGTAAATTGTTTGGTTGTCTACTTTATATGTCCAGACTTACCATCTCGTTTTCAAAACAGTGTTTAATATGCAATTAATCTACCAGCAGGAGGTCAGGGACACCCTGGCTAAAATAACTCCTGGGTCTTAAGAGACAAGTTCGCCAGGTGTCAGTAAAAAGTAAAATAATAATGAAAGTAAATGAATATGTCAGTGACTGTAATAGCTTATTGCTCTTTATTATTATATCATCTCTGACAGATAAGTTTTTTAAAGATATAATCTTCCTGGAAAAATACGAAAATATTGAACACAGGGAGAATCACTATAATTAAGGCAATATGCAAATTGTTCTTACTTATAAAGAAATTATTTTAATCATGCTTATCAGACTTTAGAAATTATAGTAGGTTAAAAAATCAAGAAACCACTGGTTTTCTTTTCGTGATTATTAGAAAGTGTAAAAAAAAAACCAACAACAACAAAGAAAGCCAAACAAAAAAAAACCTCTCAAAGCAGTCTGTCTGGCCCTCAACACGGACTGATGAATTCAGGGAGAAGCAGCCTGTTATCTGTTCTGATAAGCAGATGCGCAACTTGGGTATGTGAGTCGTTTTCCCGGCCAGCTTGCTGCCCATTTCCTAGCAGGTGAGTGGACATGAGGTGCCATGTGTCAGGAATTGGCTACACTTAGAACTTTAATGATGATTATAGTTACTGTTCTTTCCTACATGTGAACACATTTGGAGCTCTCTTATTAGGAAATCAGAGCTTGCTCTTGCTTACAATTTGTTTACTTTGTTGAATTTTTAAAACTTGTTACAAGTCAATTGAACATGTACATTATGCCCTTATTTTTAGGCCAAGAAAAATAAAGATGCATTAGAAAGATGCCTTTTAAGCTTCATAATTATTAATTGACATTTTATGATGAATAATTAATCATCTGAATAATTTTGGTATCTCTGATCTGAACACATATTTGCATATCTAATACTTGATTTTAAATGTGTTTTTTAAAATTCATTCTTTCAGGACAAAGGAATAAAGTGATATTTTAATGTAGAATTCCTGTACTTGTAAAAAGTTTGTGCTATTATATTCTTTTCTAAAGATCCATAAAACTTAACAATTTGTAAACCATTTATGTAGCAAGCACATTGCAACACATGGCAGATGTACAATTAGGAAAACGATCTCCATGTGAAATCAAGTAACTGCTCTTCCTAAATCCAGATAGTGCACTAACTATGCACCGCATATCCTTATTGAAATGTGGCCATTGAACTTGTTGGTTGATTTACTCTGGCAAAAGCAGTTGACAAACAATTCAGGTTTGATATTTAGATACATTTTCATTTTTCACTTATTAACATGTGGGCTGGTTGAAGTTACTTAAAAATGATTAAGCAGGTCTGTCCATGTTATGTGTATGATGTTGCAGTTCAAGTGTCTGTCTCTTTGTGATGACAAGCAATCTACTTGAAGCTTGTGTCTTTTTCTCCGTGGGTGCACTAACTGCACCTATCCCTCAGGGTGTTGTTAACAGTTAAATGAAATAATGCATGAAATTTTGTTGTGTTGTAGTTTGTTATGATGAAAACTTGCATAAATAGTATTGAACATCCAGCTCAGATGAAGCTGGTATCAAGTCATTTTGAATATTGTAGGATTTATCATTGCCTAAGATTTTCTGGGACTGTCTAAAGGATGCCTAGCCACCAAAGTACAAACAAATAGAGCATTTTCTTTCTGCTAATTCAGCAGTTAATTTATTATATTCAATGTGGTCCTAATTTGGTTATAAATATCAGATTCCTTTGAAAAGGAATTTAGCCCCCATGTCTGAATGTGAAGTTTCCTGTGTTCTGTAATCACATACTGTCTTTGAGTTTAAAGGTTAAGTGTGTAAAAGCCCAGAAGCGATCCTTAAGTAAGAGTTGTGAATAAAAAAAAAAAAAAAAAAGGAAGCAAACTCACAAATCTGGAGAGGAGGAATTTGGCTGCCACAGTACTTTGCTTGAAGGCCACTCGTAATGAAGTGAGCATTCCCGTTTGGAAATGTGTCCTGAGGTTCATGATGGTTTCCAGCACCTACAGTGGGGAAGAAAGTCAGTTTATTAAGTGGAAAACGAAATCTTCTAGTCTCTTATATGTCCATAAGGCCAGATTGTCTTTTTGATGCAAAGCTTAAAAAAAAAAATCAATGCAAATGCTGGGTAAATAGTACTTCAATATTTAGTCAGAATACTGAAGGCTTTTTCTTGTCTTTTAAGACTTGTAGGAGCACTTATAATTATTTGTAGTTCATAATGGGGTCCTTTAATTGTTCCTTTTCTTAAAGGATCCATTCCACATTCCTTGACGGTTAAAAATATCACAAGAAACCTGTAGAATGGGCTTAGGGGTCAGGAGTGGCCTGTGCTGTTTTCTTTTTACCCTGCTAATGGAATCACAAACAGCTTGCACCTACAGCTTGCCTGAGAGCCTAGTTTTATATTCCTCTGAAATCTTCTTTAACCTTCCATAATTTGCCAAAAGTTTCGAATTACAAACTTTGGAGTGGGGGGGGGGGGGAGCTGAGGAGCTGTTTCAGCCAAGGCCTGAGAGCCTGGCTTCAAGCTTGAGAACCTAGTGGTGAGAATCAACTCCTCCGTGTCACCCTGTGACCTCCACACGTGAGCCACGGCATGCTCACCCACCACAGAAACACAATCCAGTAAACAAGTGTAACGAAAATAAACGTTTAACTTTTATGTTTGACTCTGATTTTTACAGCGTGCTAAGGATTGGTTGAGGGCATGGTACTCGGGAAGTATGAAGAGACCCTATTTCTCTGGAGTTGATACGGGGCTAAGCCACCTCACATATCATTTAATTTTGACAGAGGTTACAAAGGCGATAAGATGTTCACACCATATTATCAAGAAACTGTGGGCTTGGGAGAATCAAGGACCTACCCAGCATTTAAACACCCCGCTGTTCATGGTCCTTTCAGTTGCCTAAGTCCCCCACCATAGCCAAAGTGATCTTCATGGGACAACCAATGTGGTCCTTCTGATTCACTCAAATCCATCTTCCCGGATGCTGCAGTTAGCCAGTGTGTTTTCCTTTCTCTTCTAGATCAACATTGATTTTTTTTTCTTCCAATTCCAGTTCTTTTTTTTTCTTTTCTTTTCTTCTTCTTCTTTTTGTTTTGTTTTGTTTTTTGTTTTTTGTTTTTTTTTTTTGTTTTGTTTTGAGACAGGGTTTCTCTGTGTAGCCTTGGCTGTGCTGGACTCACTTTGTAGACTAGGCTGGCCTGGAACTCCCAGTGATTCACCTGCCTCTGTCTCCCAAGTGCTGGGATTAAAGGCTTGCGCCACCACACCCGCCTTCAAGTTCTTAAATACTTTCTCTGTCCTTGGTGCCTCTGGTTTACAAAGTGTGTTTCCTGACCCAAGTTTCTTTTTCAGGGTCCTCCACTCAGGAGAGATCCCGTTGGGGTTGGCGGTGGGGGGGCTGGGGATGGCTGCCTTGGCCTAAGTACTGAACTAAAGACTTCATCCCTCACACATCAGAGTAGCTTTGATTCTTTCTGACTTCTTTTGGCACTCTTAAGTAGAACTTGAGCATTGGTGTGGTGTAGTCTACATTTTTTATTAGCTTATTTTAATTATCCTTGGTAATAGCACAGTGTGCTGCCTCGTTTTATGTCAATGTGACACAAGCTAGAGTTATCTGCAAGGAGAGAGCCTCAATTGAGAAAATGCCTCCATAAAAATTTGGTTGTAAGGCATTTTTTGTAATTAGACATCCGTGTGGGAGGGGCCGGCCCATTGTGGATAGTGCCATCTGTGGGCTGGTGGTTCTGGGTTCCATACAAAGGGCAGGCTGAGCAAGTCATGATGAGAAATCCAGCAAGCAGTACCCCTCCATGGCCTCTCCACCAGCTCCTGATGCCAGGTTCCTGTCACTTTCTGAGTTCCAGTCCTGTCTTCCTTCATTTGTGAACAGTAATAGGGAAGTATAAGCCAAATAAACCTTTTCCTCTCCAAGTTGGTTGGTCATAGTGTTTCATTGCAGCAATGGTAACCCTAACTAGGACGCACAGCATAGCTTCAAATATACATGTTTTGGAATTACGTAGACTTGATTTGACTCCTTGCTTTGTGAGAAAATTTTTGTTGAGTCGATACTGTTTAACCCTATGACTCTCAGTTTAGAAATGAACAAAGAATATGTAGATTCTAGCTAGTTGTGGCAGGATATTATGACAACATATGTAAAAGTGACATTAGATAGCATTGCTGATGAATACTCACTCCGAGCTGTGGATAGCCTGAAAAATATATGAGGTTAAATTAAAAAAAAAAAAAAGATTGATCATTGTCTTAGATGATGCTTACTTGATTTCATTTTTTTTTGTAATGACATTGTTTTTATTTTTTTAACTGATTTTATTAAGAATTGTTTAATTGGTTCTTGAATCCTAAAAAGATTAACGTTTACTGACAATAATGTCAAAGCATAATAGGCTTATCAGATTTTAAAATTTAAAATAGAAAGAGTGGGGGTGCTCATGATTATAAACACCATAATACTAACAGCAGCAGTAGAAAAGTATTTGTAAGCTATGCCTGCTGGATCAGGCCTGTAAATCCCCACATTCTGGAGGCTGAGGCAGGAGGACCACACAATTAAGGCTTGCCTGGGCAATTTAGTTAGATCCCACTGCAAAAGAAAAAGTAAAAAGGGAGTCAGGGTAACAGGTCTCATCTAACATGCATGAAGTCCTAAATTCAATCCCTAATACCACAAAATAATAATTGTCAAAATGAAAAAAATAATTGAATTTGGTTCTGCCTTTGACACTTCTACATGCCAAGGCAAGGAGCGTGTTTGTAGCCAGTTCTCCATGTGTACCCTGCCCTTAGGGAAAGCATCTTTCTGAACAGTGATCAAGAAGTGCCAGTTCTGTTCAAGGCAAAGAGAGGGCCTCTTGCTAAAATTTCCACAGCTGGATGGAGCTGGGAGGGGCAGAGGCATAGGTGAGATTGGAGAAAGTTGGACTGCATTGTCTTTTCCTCCAGGTTGAGAGCTGACCATCTGCTTTCCAAAAGAAAAAGGGAAGAAGAAGAAGAAGAAGAAGAAAAAGTGAGCCCATGAGCATAAGCCAGCCTTTGCTCCTTTCTCCTGCTGCATGTTTGGAGTAGGGTTGTGTCAGTGGGCCCTGGCACAATCTACTGTGTTTAAGACTTTGCTACCCTATGCCCTAGAAAGAAGGGTGTCAAGGGAGGCCTGACTGTGGACACAGGGAGCAGATTGTTGCAGTGTTTCTGCTATGGTGAAAATCAGGCTCCTTTCTTTCTCTCTGAAACTAACTTTGCTACACATGAAAAAAAAAAAAAAAAAAAAAAGAAAAGAAAAGAAAAAAAAAGAAAAAAGCCATTCCAATTAGTTTTTTTTCCTGGCCACTGTAGAACCACAAGTAAGGCTTCTGTGGCAAAGGGGCAGTTTTTCTGGGTTGAGGGAAGCTGGCTTACCTATTGTGCTTGGCACGAAGATAGGGGCACTCTTCTAGACAGGGGAGACAGAACAAAGCTGAATGTTCACAAAAAACATGTTTGGTCTTTTAAAGCAATAAAGAAGCAGCAAATCTTTTATTTAAAACTTTGTGTGCCTAGAGGTTGGGATTTCCGGCTAGGGAAGTCATCACAGCCCTGAGCTGTCTTGTCACCTACTATCACTGTGCCCCCACGCCCCCCTCCCCAGTTGATGCTGTGTTGAAAAGTTGGCCACAAGAGCTTTGCTGTGGGTACTCTGTAAGATGATCATCTTGAAGTTTTGCTTCTACTGGGGAGGACTTTCGCATAGTTGAGGTAAATATTCGGGTTGTGGGAAATACACTAATAAATGCCATTTGAAATCACAATGGGTTTCATAATTGGGGGAAAGTACTGCCATGCTTCCATTTTAATCAAAGCGAATACCTTCCCTTGGAAGAGTTATAGCTTTCTTCAAGTTAGGGTCTCCAAGTAGTAGTCGATTTGGCATGGGAAGGTGATCTCCTACGGCTGTGTTTATCCCAGTTGCCTGTTAGGTAAACATATTGGAGAACCATTCATTCCTTAGGAAGCTTTGTAGACACATTAACTAATACCCTACACCTTGGGGGCTGGAGAGATGGCTCAGTGGTTAAGGGCACTGATTGCTCTTCCAAAGGACCTGGGTTCCATTCCTAGCACCCACATGGCAGCTCACAACTGTCTCTAACTCTAAGATCTGAGACCCTCACACCACTGCACATAAATTAAAATTAAATAAAATATTAAAAAAAAATAACCTACACCAATCACACTCTGATGTGAGAACGGGTAAAGGCGAAGGCACCAGGCAGGGACGGTGGATCCTGAGACCTGATCAGCTTGCCTTGGCTAAAGCTCCGAGCTGACAGAGCTCTGAAGTCTAGCACATGCTATTTTAGTCATGCTCTTGTGTCTCCTTTACTAGGCAGCCTGAAGAAATGGAGCTGAGGTAGAACTGAGGATACACTTTCCTCTTACTCTCTATACAGCACTGGGGAGCCTCTTTTTGGCTTGCTTCTAATTGAACACACTAAAACGTAACAAGCGTTTTTCTGAAAAAGAAAGAAACCACACGGAGAGATAAGAGCTGACTAGAAAAGGTAAGGTTTGCCCAGGAGGACAAGGGTGGAGTAGTAATCTAGACATTGTCCCATTTCTGATTCTACACCAGAACTAAAAAACCAACCAACCAAACAAACAAACCTGAAAACAAAATAGAAGATGCAATTTTCTTCTGCTTTGTTTTTATTTTTTTAAAGTAAACTGACAGCCTCCATCAGCCAAAGGCCACAGGAGTTTCAGACTGAGCCAGGGCAACTTGCTGCTCAAAGGTGTGGCTGGAGGTGGTGATGGTGGTGGTGGTGGTGGTCAGGGGAGTGTGAGTACTGTTTAAAATGCTTTCCTCAGCACACTTCTGTCTTGTTTGTCTTCTCTGTCAGGTGTGCGCTTCGCACATCACCTTACCTTTCTCTGGTTCCTCTCTATTTAAAGGAAACACTAGCTTTCAATGCTAGTCTTCTCTATAGACAAGTAGACTCAGGTTTTGAATAATATGACTCCAGAGTTTGACATTTTCACAGCGTTACTAAGAATGCTCTGGAGCAAACAAACTATTGTCTGAAACGTGCTGTGAAGAACACCACTTTAATACTGTTGCCACGTGCTCCAGTGCCTGGGACAGGACAGAGCTTGGTGAGTAAACGCTGAATGGACTGGTAAACACTCTCGAGCGTGAACATCATAGGTTTCAGACAATTTATACTTTCTTCTGTATGTCCAAGTTGAAAGGTATTAATGTAGGTGCAAAGCCACCTGTGGTCTCCATCAGAATTCTGACATTATTTTTGAATTCTGGGTGGGATGTTTTATTTCGTTTTAGATTTATTACTAAATCTTTTTCAAAGTAACAGAGATGTAGCAGTCCCTATTCACTCACTTGTAAAGAGAATTTTCAATACAAATAAAGTCATACATATTTATATTGGGGTAATTCAAAATAACTTCCTCACATAAGCACAGCTACATTCAAATAAAATCTTGCCAACACTTCTGAGTACATTGCTTTAAGAAAAAAAAATGCTCCCTGTAGCGTCCGAACTATTTAAAAATCTTGCCAGCTTCCTTAACATACATCAGTTATCTCTCTTTAAATCACTGACAAGGATTTAAAAAGTGCTTCATCAGAACAACTGTTACCCTTTCTCCTACTCTAGTTAGAACCTGATCTTCTAAAAAGACCGTATTTACAGCTTCTTTTGAAATTTTGAAACCATTTGGCTGATACACTTTTGCTACATTTTCTTTTCCTGATTTAATTACTGGGCATATTTGCATGAAAACAGGAGGATGGGGACACAGAATTTTTTGTCTTATGAGCTCATGTGTTTCGAATGCCTATTCCCCACCTGAAAGCAGGGCCTGTTTTATTACAATTAGGAAGCCAGGATCTACTTGAAATTGTAAAACAGTGGTTCTCAACCTTCCTAATGCTGCAACCCTTTAATACAGTTCATCATGTTGTGGCAACCCCCAACTATAAAATCATTTTCATTGCTACTTCATAACTATAATTTGCTACTGTTATAAATCATAATGTAATATCTGTGTTTTCTGAAAAGGTCCTTTGACCATCCCCCCCTCCCCCCAATCAGGCTGTGACCCAGAATTTGAGAACCACTGTTGTAAAAAGAAATAGTTGAAAGTGAAATAAAGTCCAGAAATAGGCACTCAGGAAATTGAGGGACCCATGAGCCAAACAACAGTGATTTTCTTCCAGGCCACTTTAAAGGAGTATGGATCGTCGGTGACTTACACCATTGCTGCTGAATGGGCAAGTACACCAAGATCTATGCAGAGCTAGTGAGTCAAGCCTTCCCAAGAAAACCACATCCGGGCAGTGACTGCTGTCCTGTAGGTGTTGATATGTCAGCACGAGTCTCAGAAAACAATGAAGAAAGCAACTCCAGACTAAGTATGAACTCTAGCCACGGCCACTGGCAAGCAAATGGAGACAGATAAAAATTGCCCTCCTAATACCTAGTACCTGGCAAGTGTTCACTCACTTTCACAAGCAGATCAGAGAAGACCAATCCGGAGGCGCTCCAAGCATCGTGGGGCGTCTAGCAATTTCCCCTCCTGATGGATCAGTCTTCTCAATTTTGTATTTTGCACAGCAACTCTGCTCTGCTTAATTGGTGTCCCTGGTCACCCAGTCTTCTAAGCCTGGACCACCGCTTGGTTTGCCCTTCAATTCTCAGCAACTGTATTTTCTTTCATCTGTATCCTCACCTTGCTTCTGAGTCTTCTGCCCGTGCCTCTTCAGCATATTCTACCTGTGCGCACTACCACAACTGGCTTTGTTTGTTTTTTAAACTACATTTATTTACTGTGTATGCATATGTGCATGCATGCCACAGTGGTGTGTGTGTGTGTGTGTGTGTGTGTGTGTGTGTGTGTGTATGTGTGTGTGTGAGTCAGAAAACAGCTTACAGGAGTTCTCGCCTTTCCTCATGTGAGTTCCTGGAACTGATCTCAAGTCATCGGGCTTGGTATTAAGTTCAGGCGTACAGCTGTAAAAGTATTCAAATAAAATGCTACTACATTGAAAACAATTTCAAACACTTTTTCACAAACAAAATTTCCTCTCATCTCCACAATAAACTTTTAATATTAACAGATATTCTTATGCCCAGTCTTCCTCCCTTCCTCCTTTCATATCCTCTTGGTGAGCATGCTGTTACTGTAACTACATTTTCAGCAATATGCTTAGGTGTCAAAGGGTGAAATTAAGATTTTTTTAGGGAAAGAATACAAAACAATAAAATCCATTTGGACACCTTAGATTTTCCTAAAACTAGTAGTGTGGAAATATTTGTAAAGTGACAGGTGAGGGGAGGTATTGAAAGGGACATGGCCTGCCTGGCCATGAAGGACTGCTGTCTAGGTAGAAACTGAACTCAGGTTCTCGAACTCAACTTTGTCCTTTGCAGGGAAATTGAACATAAATGCGCTAGAAAAGAATGTTTGTCTTTAGGAAAACAGCTGAGCCCAGATGTTTGTTTATTTATTTATTTATTTATTTATTTTTTAAAGATTTATTTATTTATTATGTATACAATGCACATCAGATCACATTATAGATGGTTGTGAGCCACCATGTGGTTGCTGGGAATTGAACTCATGACCTCTGGAAGAGCAGTCAGTGCTCTTAACCGCTGAGCCATCTCTCCAGCCCCCCAGATGTTTATTTTTTATTTTTATTTTTATAACATGTTTGTCAGTTGTCCTTGGTACAGGAAGACAAGACTTAGATTTGACCAATAAAGTAGTCTAATAGCACTGTTGTTTGAATTATTTATTTATTTATGTATTTATTTACTTACTTAATTATTTACTGAGACTCTATTATACAGTCTGGGTATATATGAACTCACTCTGTAGACCAGGCTGGCCTTGAACTCACAAAGATCCACCTGCCTCTGCCTCCTAAGTGCTAGGACTAAAGGTGTGCGCCACCACACGCAGCTTGTAGTTTGGTCTTGATTCTTCCCTACAGGTGTATGTATTAAAGGTGTGGATGGCAGTGTTGGGAGGTAATGAAAACAGAAGGAGCTGGGGCCCAGTGGAAAGCCTTCAGCCCACTGGGAGATTTTGGAGTCGTCTGGCCCTGCAGGGCCACCAGGCCAGCAGGTCATTAAAGGCGCCAAAAATGTTTCAAATTCGATGACCTCAGGTATTACATTATAGGGATGGGAAACTGACTATGCAACAGTAAAACCAAAGAATTAATTGCGTTTGTGGGAACAGGAGCAACAAGAGTCACAGGGAGGTGGAAATGAATCACTAACAGGAGAACTTTGTCAAAAGTTAATAAAGTTCTCCGTTTCAAGTAAGCTTCTGAGGCATCATGTGGTGGCGGGGAATTGAACCCAGGTCTTTGGGAAGAGGAGCTAGTGCTCTTAACCTCTGAGCCATCTCTCCAACCCAGGCAGCTTTAAGAAAATATGTTTCTGTGTATATTTGTTAAATATGCTAGGGTTAATGTAAGTGAAATGGCTAATGCTTCAGAATACTCAGCTTCTTAATAAATTAAAATATGTAATGGGTACTGCATTTCCTAAGCTGATGGATTACTTGATGTATATGTATATGTATATGTATATGTATATGTATATGTATATGTGTATATACTACATTTACTCAATCAGTGAGTGGTAATTCCCTGTGCTGAGAGTTCCTGGAAATAAAGTAAGAAAAAAAAATCAAGGCAGACTTAATCTGTGCAGGTGAACAGAGAAGAGAGACCGTGTGACAAATGTTATTGGGAGTATAGAAGGCAAGCACATTTAGTCTAATAATAGCTGCAAATGAAGTGAAGGCAGAAGTAGATCTTCCTAATGCACAGAAGGTCAGGTCTTTGAAATCCATCAACCACAAGTGAAAACAGTTTAAATCACCTGTGACAAGCCCTAACCCTTCGAGGCTGGATTCCAGGCTTTGCCAGGAAGCTCCGAGGAGGCTGGAAAAGAAAGGGAGTAGATTCTAGAGTCAGAATGACTGGGAGAAGGGCAGTGTTCTAATGCTGCCTCTAAAGGGCATGGATGAATAGATTTCTCCAAAGGCCGACCTTGCTACCCATGTCCATCCTGGTGGCTGGGTGTCCCTGTACTTGTGTAAGGTATGTGTAAGCTCACTCCCTGTTGCTTTTGTCATGGTTGTGATAGCGTGTCGGCTAGCTGCTGAAATCTCCGGAAAGGATCCAGCCCCTGACACTGGAGACAGACAGACAGGACATGCATGGAAGAGCCCCACAGTGGGCTCCATAGCGGTGTCAGTGAGCACAGCAGTGGCTGCTCCTTGGGGAGCCTATGGTGGTTGGGGCTCCTTGGAAGTCTAGCTTATGTGGCAAGCTCTTTTTCCTGTTTTGAGTCCTTCTTCCTGTCACCACTGCCTCTTTATTCATTTGTTTAAATCCCAAGACTGTCTGTTATGCCCAAATATTGAATCAGGGCTTCTGTTTGCAACAAGAGCTATTAATAGTTTTAAATGTGAATTTGGCTTTTGTTGAGAGAATATTATTTTCAGTAATTGTCAGTTCATTAGGATATAAGTAAGGCTTGGAGTTTTGCTGAAAAAGTATGATACTTGAATTAAAATAAATATAAACAAAGAACTTCAATATTGTGATTTATTTATAGACTCCACTGTTTGTATATTGAAAGCCAAAATTTAAACAACTATAAAGAAGCAGAACTGTTATAATGAAGTATTTGACTTTTCCCCTGGGCATCTTTACTCTGTTTATGAAACAACTAAACGGCATTGGTACACATGTTGTTACTACATACTGACGGTCTTAAAAATCGATCCCAGGACAGTAAGCTTATTGTTATTTTTTGTTCAACTGTATTTTAAAGCTTATTTTCAAAGATGGAATTTTATTTTCTGTCTGTTTGAATATAATTTCACTCATATCTTGGTTTATATATATATATATATATATATATATACATATTTACATATAATATGTTTATTTGTTTCTTTCTTTCTTTTTATTTTTTATTTCTTTTGAGACAGAGCCTCATTATGTATCTCTGGCTGTCCTGGAACTCACCATATAGACCAGACTGACCTCAAACTCACAGAGATCTGCCTGTTTTTGCCCGCCAAATGCTGGAATTAAAGGCCACCGTGTCCTGTTCCAGGTATATTTGAACAAAGGCTAAAGTTTTTAAAATTGATGAATTTTGCTCTTGGATAATTTCAACATATATACTCTCTCCCAAGCCTTGTATCTCTTTCTAAGCCACGTCACTTACCTCCCCAGTCATTGCCAGTTCTTTTCCAAGACTTCTGACTGTTTTGTTTTATGACCCAGTTAGTCATGCAAGGACAGGAAATATCCAATGGGGCCTGGTGAGGTCATCAGTGGGTACATAATGAAGTTCTCCCACTCCTTGACTCTGTCAGTAGCAAATGTCCTATCAACGAGAGGTGAGCCCTGTAAGCCCCTCCTCGATTCATACCGAACAGTCATCCTTGTGCAGACCTAGTGCAGAGATCATAGATGCGGTGAAATAATGATTGTAATGGCTATGCCTTGCCCAGGAGATAACAATTATCAACCCTTCTTCCTGTCTTCTGGCTCTTACATCCTTTTCACTTCTTTGATGTTCCCTGAGCCTTAGAGAAGATGGTATAAATCTTTTCTTTCTTTCTTTCTTTTTTTTAGGGGTGAGCACTCATCCATTTTTAGCACCCTATGCAGCCAGGAACCTCACCGTTCATTTACCATTCAGTGTGACGTGATGTTTCTCTGATAAAACATGAGAATAACTGATGTCTATAGCTATAAATAAAAATATTTAGCAGGTGGATGACACATTGTCAATTTGCTAAATGAAAATATTCAGCAACATGCCCCATCATCCTATTCCAACCTATACTCTCCCTAATAATTATTAAAAAAAAAAAAACTGGGCTTACAGTATGAGGCATGGATTGCCTCCTATGTGTCTCAAATCTAATTAAAGAGCAGTTGGTTACCCCCATTAAAGTAGTGCCATTATTGCATAAGTGGGCCAGGGAATTTGGTCTAGTAAATCATAGGATTCGCAGCTGGTAAGATTACTGGTACTCCCCTCCCCAGAAGCATGTATTGCATCTCCCAGGACTGAAAACTACTTGGCAGGCAGAAAACATCCAGATAAGCTCTAACTCGATGTTTTCCAGATCATGTATCAATGCTGGGTGCAATCTTCAGCAACAGGGTCTTATCTCTTAATTCTGGTAGAAAACAAAGAGAAATGGTGTCTTAGTTTGGGTTACTATTGGTATGATGTAACACCATGACCAAAAGCAAGTTGGGGAGGAAAGGGTTTGTTTGGCTTAAGTTTCCATGTTGTAGTCTATCACTGAAGGAAGTCAGGACAGAAACTCAAACAGGACAGGAGCTGATGTAAAGGGCGTGAGGATGTATATGCTGCCTATTGGCCTCCTCCCTATGGCTTGCTCAACCTGCTGTCTTATAGAACTCAGGACCACCAGGACAGGGATGGCACCACACAAATGGACTAGCTCTCTCCTAACAATAAACAATCAAGAAAATACCCTACAAAGCTTGCCTACAGCCAATATTATGGAGTATTTGCCTCCCCTCTCTTTCTTTCTCATTCTTCAAGAAAGAGTTTCTCTGTTTTGGTCTGGGTGACCAGGCTGGCATCAAACTCAGAGACCCACCTGCCTCTGCCTCCTGAATTCTGTCATTAAAGACATGTGGTACCACAATCTGCTTATTGAGGTTCCCTCCTCTTTGATGACTCTAGTTTGTATTAAGTTGATATAAAAGTATTCAACACACATAGTATCAGTTTACTGTTTGGGGGCCTCTGAGATCTCTCTGATCAAATCATTGTGAGGCACCTCACTCTGATACTTGGATTTTTGTTTAGTAACACACGCCTCTCATAGTAGCTTTATCCAAAAGGCTGACTTTTGTAACTTAACCATCTAACACTTGGCAAGTGATTTGGCCAAGTCACATAGCTTCTGTGGGCATCCATTTCTGCATCTGAAAAAGAAAATTATAGCACTGGTCTAGTGGGATATTATTCAGAGCAGAAAAGACAGTGGAGACCCAGTCATTAACTGTGAAGTGCTAACGTCTATGCTTGGTGCTGTGTTCAGATTCAAGTTATGTCCACACTGGACAAATTAAAATATGAATGTGTTCAAAAGCACAATCAACTCCTGAAGTGGAAACAATTAAAAGGGTCAATGAAACTCTTGGCTTCTAACCAACACTCTTCAAAATCTTTCCTAATGGCATGTTTTAGAAGATGAAGAAGGATAAAAGAATGAAGAGAACTGCCATTTCCTCTCATCCTTAAAGAATTTTCTCTTTAAAAAAATCAACTATAAAACCTTGCAGCCTAGCCCAGTACTAAAGGTGGCCACTCAAAAGACCATTTAGAAGGACTGCTGTGTTTGTGAAAGTGAGGCGCTATCAGACAGGGTGGACATGGTCAGAACAAGTTTGTTAATGAGGATGTTTTCCAGTTCTTGGCCATGAGTCATAAGACTCTGTTTGGAGATGAAGCACTTCTCCAAACAAGTGTGTGTGGTTGTGTGTGTCAGTGTGTGTACATATTTTTGTATGTGTATATGTGCATGTGTACTTAATATGGAAAAATAATGAACTAAAGAATAAACTCTCTTGTTGATTTTGGTTTAGGGACAACTTTTAATACCACTGTTGTCCAGATATGAGACACAAATGAGAGTATAAGAAATTCCTGGATAGAAAAGGAGGTGGTTGGCCCAATGGCCTGTCTCTCACAAGTTTATTGCAACACCTCTTAGTATTGCTAGCATATCTTATAGCCCAGTTTTCTACATGAACATGTCCAGCTGTCTCTTAAACCTATTTTCACTTTATGTTTCATTCAATGGAGCTCTTTGGAAATTCACAAGACTTCCCACATGACTTTGGATCTGTGAGTGAGAGAGTCCTACCTTATTACTACTTCTCAGTTAAATAGAGATATTTTGGTCATAAGATATTTGCTGCAGGCATCACTGAAAATTTGAAAGAAATCAACTGACAGGACAAAAATATCTGCAGTTATTTTAGAAAACAAGTTATTTAGCTAATTTACATCCTGTTTTTCTTAATGATATGAAGATGTAGGGAGTGATTAATGTGAGCAAATATAAAAACGCTCCATTTGTGATGCTACTCTCATTAACACACCCTTTTGCAAGAAGAATATAAAGTTCAATTATGTATTAAAGAATAGGCTCTGATGGTTTATTTAGATTGGGCTTAAGTAATATTTCTGATAACATTTTTATTCCATAAATTCTATACATATCTCAGGCTAATATAAAATTGGATTTCACTTTTTAAAATTGAATTAATTCTTTAATAAGTATAGAAGTAATTTTATATTAATATTTCCCCCAGATATTCCAAGTGCCAGATGACCTATGGTCTTGGGTTAAATTCTTAGGTTGATTCTTGGGGATCTTCTGACTGCAAGATAAACTTGACAACTTCCTATAAGATTTGAAAGAATTGAATATTGCTAAACTTGAGCTAATGAACACCTAATGGAATGGAATGATGCTACTTAAAATTTGTTTCAGTGTGTTGATTATGTGTATATGTTGAGATCACATACTGGTTTTGTTTTCTGAAAAATACGTAGGGTGACAGGCTTGTGCGTTCCTCACCCTAGACTTGCTAGTTCAGGTCCTGAAAACCCCATATCCCATGAAACACTTCTTCACCATGGAAAGATGCTCTGTAAACACATAAGAAAAGACACAACTGCTTGCGTCTGAAACGTGTTTGATTTTGGTTTGCGTACTCTGTAAAGTCTAGACACTGGGAACCTAGGAGAATAAGGGTTCTACCTCAATATGAGTCTGTGTGATTGCAGCAGCAGCCTAAGGTAGAGTGTCAGCACCCAGGTGAGAGAAGATCATGGGCTTTGTTTTCTTTTACTTTTGTTGTTGTTGTTTACAAGCCAAAGTGTGTGATGGTTTGTTAATGAAGAAGAGGCAAAAGTATTTGACAAGCTAAACCATCCCCCACCTCATTCCCAGTTAGCACTCTCTATCTTTCTCTGCCTACAACTTGGGGATCAAATATAAGCTTTCAGCTATTGATCTGGGGCCTTGCCTGCTCTGGGGCCCTTGCCTGCTCATCTGTTGCCATGGTCCTTACCATGATGGCCATGGACTCTATTACTTTCTGGAACCTTGAGCCCCGAACATATGCTTTCTTTTATAAATTGCCTTGGTCATGATGTCTCTTCATAGGAGAAGAAAAGTAACCAGGATACTGTGGACCATACTTTGAATCTTAGCTATTTGAGTGGTCCTCAAAAGTAACAGACTTCTATAGGTCTTTGGCTCATTTTACATTTGTGGACCATGACCTCTGAAATCTCTCAAGAAGAAGTTCTCAATGAAGGATGTGCTTGTGTCCAGACCTTCTGGTTTTTACTTTCAGTTGTATCATTTGGAATTGTCCTCATCCCAGCAACTGCTCTGCTGTCCACTGTGTAAAAATAGTACTGCTCCTGCTGAAATGACCCCTTGGACGATGGTCAAGCTGTGTTCAGTGCATACAGATGTCACTGTCCTCTCAATCAGGCTGTCTTCATTTTTGTAGACGTACTGCATCTCTGTAGTCTCACCTTGTTTTCTGTGCATGTGTGCCATTTGGGGGATGTGTGCCTGCTTGTACTACTTAGCTACAGAATGTTAAAAATTTCTTTCTTGGTCACTGTGCTGCATGACTGATCCATTTCATGTGATATATTTAGTATGGTTCATTGCCCACTGGTCTTATTATTTAACAATTTGCATTAAATTGAATTTTCTATTTACAGGTGTAAATGGAAATTTTGGCCTCTGAGAATGTATTATTTGCTGGCTAGAATGTTCTTGTGTGAATTAGATCTGCCATTATCAGACTATATATACCTGGACTAGTTTCGACTGTTTAATTAGAATATCATTGTAAAGGAGTGAGTTTTGTTTTCTATTTGTGGCTAAGCTTGAGCTATTGAAGTCAGGCCAGTATCATCAATTTAGGAAGCATTACTGGTATTCAAAGAAGTTAAAAACAAAAGAAAAGTGTGTAAGTCTTGGTGGATCAGTGGAAATTGAATTATTGTCCTGTGACAAAAGTTTTTCTTAAGAGACACAACACACACATGAACTCACCCCAGATAAGGATCCCATGACAGAGCAACATGTGGATACTACCAAAGATCAACTTAGTGAACTCATGAGTTTTATTGGGGTTACTTACAAGAGTATGGGTGAGGGGTACTTACAGGCACAGAAGTGACTCAAAGAGAGCTGCACCACCAAACCTCACTCTGGCATGGGTGACAGCTCACAAAAGCTGGGAACCTGGAGCATATTGCACAGCCTTCAGGCTGCTCAACTGTTTGGGGAATGTCTTTTCCAGGTACCTCAGTCAGTCTATACCTCTTCCAGGCAATTCAGCTGGTTTCTGCTTCTTCCAGGCAACTGATCTGGTCTCAGAGTCTTCTTTGAACTCTGTTTTCTTCCATCTGAGAGAGATGCTCATCTTCTGATGCTAACAGTGGCAGGGAGGGCCTAGTGAATTTGATCAGTTTCAGGGACTTCCTAAAGCTATTTTGAGTTGTTTACTATCCTGCTTAAATAGCTTTCCTATAGGATGGAATGTTTAAATGTTATAGGAAACTGTTACACAACAATCTGTCTGTCTGTCTGTCTGTCTGTCTGTCTGTCTGTCTGTCTGTCTCTCTCTCTCTCTCTCTCTCTCTCTGTATGTGTGATCCACATGCCACAACTTGTAAATAGAGATCATAGGGCAACTTTTTGCAGCTTGTCCATTCCTCCTTGGGCTTTGGCAATGGAGAACTCATGTCATCAACAGGCTTACACAGAAAGCCCCTTTATCTGAAGAGCCAGCCATGTTGTGTGCCTTCTCCTAATGTGTGTTTGTAACAAGGCTCCTGTAGTCAAGGCTGGCTTCCAACTGGCTGTGCAGCTGACATGCCCTGAGCTTCTGCTCCTCCCTGTTCTGCTTCCTCAGCGCTGGGACCACAGGCATGTAGAGTTTTACATAATGTTGGAGGTTGAACTCCTGGCTTCATGTGCGCTAGACAAGCACTCTCCTGTGAGCTGGTCTACTTTCCCACCTGCCTAAAAACTTAAAAGAAAGCTGTCTTCATATTTCCTTCACATCCCCAGGCACTAATTTTCTCTTCGGTTTGGATTCTTTTCTTTCTATATCCTAATCTCTCTTGCTTGCTCCTCCCTTCAACTTTTTAATGGAGGCGATAATGAATAGTTTTATTTCTTCTGTTTTTCCACATCACAGTGCTCATCACTGAGTGAGTGAAATAAAGGATAAGGAGGATTTGTGGGGATAAGAAAAGTTGGCAGCGCTCAGCACTTATGCATATTACTGTACCTCATTTAATTTTTATAACAACAGCAAGAACCAACTATTACGACATTTATTTTATAGGAAAAGAAATTAAAAGCAGCCCATCCTCTGGTCATCCAAACACTAAGCATAGAACGGTGAAACAGATTTCTACTTAGATTCCCTAAACTAAAACATGGCATTACCTTTACAACATGCTGCACCGCCCGTGGCTGTCCTCATCTCAGAAGCTTCTTTCTGTGACGTGCATCATGTCACCAGGAAACTAGTTTAATCATCTGAAACTCTAGCAGCTTAGATTTACTAGATAACTATGAACAAATAATGACAATTATTCTTTCCAGGCACTAACACCGCCACGGAGATGTTAAGTGATGGTACAAGGTCACACAGTATCAATGAGCTCAGAACTAGATCTGTTTAGCTGTGGCCTATGGGTTTTCATCACCATAGAGCAATTCACTATTGTCTGAAGGGTGCTGGTTGTCTGACAGTGCAAGAAACCAGTTAGTGAGCATACTTCTAGATGGTCCAACACTTTCCCTAGATATTTCTCTTTCTTCTCTGGCTTGATTAAAGCATCAGTGGTGTTGAAATTTGTATAAACCTACACACTATAAAAAGGTATCCCATATCTCCAAAGGAGCATTTGTTTACTTGGTTATTGTGTTTTAAATTTCTGACTTATATCTTATGTAAATCATACTACATTGGATCATAGGATGTATAGGTAGCAATAAACTGTTACTCTGTTTTTAACAATTTGCTTATTTATTCATTAATGTTTAAACCACATAGTATTTTCTATAAATCCCATGTTGGTATTTGATAAAAATGCATGGTAATGTTGAACAAGAAACATTATAGCTATTGTAGAATTTTCTAATATGTACCTAAAATTTATACTTTAATTTATATACTCTATTTTTAGAGTATCTGTCTAGGATTTATACTTGGATATTGGACACTGGGATATCTCTGCATGAGGAAATGCATGAAATGCTTTTACTTTCAAGTGGTTAATCCATGTATTTTTCTTATTCTCAGTCTGTCTTCATGTCTCATCACTCTTCCTGTGTCCCTTTCTTCATTGCTTTTCATGAATCTTCAGAGGTTTTAAGCCAATCCCTGCCCCAAAATCAGAGGCCCCCGTTACCATTTGGCACATATCTTCTCTGGCAATGATAGCTTAAAAATTAAAAATAATAATGCCTGCCTTGCATGCATCCATTCAGGTTGGCTGGCTGCAACTGCACTCTGCTTCGAAATGTGTCACCTTATTAAATTCTGTAAATTGCTCAGAACACTGTCTCTGTAAATGTTTTGGAAGGGTTGTACTATTGGGTCAGCTTTCTAAGGGCTAGAAATATGTCAAACCTGGCAGCCTTACCTTTATTTAGGAGCCAAAATACAAATAAGTAGATTACAAAGCAATCAATCAACACAACACTGCAGGGTGTGTGGTTGGCATTGACCTCAAGAGTTCGAGACCCACATGTTATGGATGAATAACCTCATCTACTTACTGTAGGAAATGAGGTTGCATTCTGACTCAGTTACAGCTAACCAGTTAACCTTGGTCCTGCCTTTCTGCCTCAGTTTCTACGTATGAAACAAGTATGTTTTGCAAACGTGAAGTTTCTGTGGTAGCCCAGCAGAGTTGATTTATTTTTAGTCTTTAAAAAGATTTGTACATCACATAAAACTTGCTCTAATCTTTTATGTAGTTTCCTTATTTTTTTTAAAAAAAAGATTGGAGTGCTATTAATTTATAGTTATTGGCAAATCATAACTTTTATTCACTGTTGATAGGAAAAAAGGGAAATTCTTGTTTCTTCTTTTTTTTTTTCCTCTTTCAGTCTTAGAATTTCGCTTCTTTCCCCTTCATAGTTTACACTGTTGGCTTGCTAGAGGATGCTGTGTTTCTAACCTGTTTTTCCTTTCTACAAGAATCCTTTACTGAGGGGCCTTGCAAGAAACAGCCACACTCACACAAGTAAGTAAACGAATGTAGGGTAAGAAAACATACTTAGATTAGTTTTCTGTCTTTCTGAAAACTAGTAGATACCAACCTAAAAATACATGCAAGAGTGCACTGGATTCCTAAGAGTGCTTCTTCTCTGACTGAAAGGTCTGTGTGTGAACTAAGTACTCCTGCAAGGCCTAGGCCAGCAAGTTAGGAAAGCTTGGCAAGCAGTCTAATCTGACATGACTTATGCTTTCCCGGTCAATTGTAAACAGCTATTTCACCCAGATATCACCTGCTCTTCTTACGGCATGCCTTTGAATCAGAGGGTTCCTGGGTCCTGGTCCTGGTCCTAACCTACTTCTCATTGCTATCATGGCTTGTTTCTGTTACAGTCCACTGGCTCACACTGTGTAGGGCTAATGTCTAGGGGGCAATGAAAGAAGTCAACTAATCTATGCTACTGGACAGGCAGGAGAGAATCAAGGTCAGGGAATGCTGCAGCCTGTGCCCTGTCCCTCCTAGGTAGCAGAAATGGCACTTGGGAAAGACTGTGTTGACTGTTTTTCTCTCTGATAGCGAGTCCTCCCGTGGTTGCTTGTGTGAAGGGGATTTCTCAAAGACACTGAGATCTCAGCTTGTTATCGCAAGCCTGGATTCCTTTGCTGTCTTAGGCCAGCTTCACACAGGCATTGTAAACACACTTAGACATGTAACAGTAGACAGGGATGGAAGGCATATGTGCAGACTTTCCTCTCTGCCTGCGATGGTTTCTTCTGGTGTGCATAGCTGCTCCAGTGCTCTGTTTACAAACTAGAAAAACACAATGGTTGTGACAATGCTTGCTTCGACAGGGCAAGATGGTGTCTCTTCACTGTCACACCCCGGAGCCCCACCTGACTTTTCAAAACTTTGTTCTTTCCCAAGAAGATCAAGTTTAACATTCATAGGAAGATCTGTAGTACTGTTTGCGCTATATGGTGCATTTCTAGTTCATTGTACACCATTTTGTTTAGCCTAACCTTGTTATTCTTATTTACTTTATATCATCTTATTACATAAACACAAGTATTTCCTTTTACTGTCCAAACAGCTTGCTTTAAAAGTCTCTGCATAACCACTATTTATTTGTACCACATTTTATTTTTTCACGTCTTGGCTTGGTGTTTAACTGTGATAAGTTTCAATCGAATCTCTTTAAAGCACAACTGCTCATTCTTCTGTGTTAAGCAGTTACTGCTTACAAACTCAATCAGCATTTTGTTCATGCAGTTTGTACTATCTTAAGTGGCAGCATCAGTACCTTGTCTCTTCGGTCCTGAGAGTATTTGCTGAACCAGGTGCTTTCCATAGCATCTGTTCCTTTAAACATAGGCGTCAGTCTTACGAACTGCCTCTGGAGACCATTGGCCATTTAGGAAAGGAGAGAGCAAACACATATGCCCTTAGAAAAGGATACGCGTTTATTATAATTATTATTCCAATCAATGTCTGAGAACTTAAGCTGCCTTTTTAATCAAATTTAACATTTTCTTGTAGTCTATTGCCAGACTGCTTTCTCTGATTGTTTATGGCTAAATTTGGGGAATTTAATGCTAATATCATACTTGGTTAATTTAAAGCTTTTTTATTTTCATAGTTTAAATTTATCTTTATTTTTGAAATATGCATTCATGTGTATAATAAACTATGATCATCTCTAGCACCATTTTTTCCCCTTAAACTGCTCCATGTCCTTCCTTATACTCTCCTAAACTTCATTTCTTAAAAAACAAAACCCAAAACACTAAAGTCAGGTGTAGCTGCCCACGTAGACAATGATTCTCCCTGCTCCAGCCACTTCCAATAGCTCCTTAATATGGGTGTGGAGATTATCGACCCATTTATGCCTGGACTTTGGCTGTGTTGATCTTGTGTGGGTCTTGTGTAGCTAACTACAGCCACTATGAGATCATGGCTGGATGTCCATGTCATGTTTAGGAAACAGCATCTCAGAACACTCTTCCTCCTTACCTGCCCCATAAATACTTCTGCCTTCTCTTCCCTGATGTCCCCAAGCTTTGGTGGACGGGGTTAGCATTGACGTCCTGATTAGGGCTGAACACCCTGTCTCTTATTCTCAGCACTTTGACCAGTTACACATCTTTCTGTTGGCTGCTGCCCACTCGGGGACAGAAGCGTCATTGACTAAGGCCGAGAGCACAGCACAGGTCTATGAGTATAAGCATAAATATGGGGATGGCAACTTGGCAGCATGTCCACTCAGAACAATAACAATAAGCAAGGCCTACTGGCCGCCCCAGCCTAAAATGTCCTGCTGTGGAGCGGGCCTCACATCCAATCAGGAAACAGTTAGTTACTCCAGAACAATTGTGTCACTATTGCACCAGTGGGGACATTTTGCCTGGAAGGTTAATATCTCAACATTTAGGGCCCAGCAGTGGGCAAGACCACTGATTTTTTTTTTTTTGTCTCCCAAGAGTTTCCATAGTATCTTCAGGTGCTGTGATAGTTGGCTAGCAAGGGGGAAGATTCCCAGCTGGCTTGTGAGACTGACTCCTCTATGTCCGTCCTGCAGCCAAAGTGTGTTTACTTGGTTACTTTTGGGAGTTGCAATTTACCATAGCAACAATTTTTGTTTTTAAATTGAGTGTTTTTTATGTGCTAGATGTATGAAGTCTAAAATGTTAATGGAAAATCCCAAGAGATCGGTATTTTAAAAAAATTTCCTTTTATAGATGAGAAAATAGCTCACAAGAAGGCAAAACATACTCTTTTCTTTCACTCTTCTTGTCTGACTTAGAGACCTGCATCTCTAACCACTGTGCTGTAGTATTTCCTGCTAACCCTGGAAAAGGTGTCTGTTATGTAAATCAACATATTCACTGCCAGTGGACTTCCTTCTTTCATACTGTAACATGCATATATGAAAGCAGTAAACACACCAGTCGTGTAGCTTTCATTTTTCATTTGAAAAATACCTAAAACATAATATAACCATAAAATCATAGGCACTTTGGCATGTGTGCGTGTGTGTGTGTGTGTGTGTTTTTTTTTTTTTTTGCTGAGATTTAAATGTTATGTTCTTGTTGTTATTATTATTGTTGTTGTTGTTTAAGTTTGTGTGTGTTAGTATGTTTATGTGCATATGTGTGTAGGTGCCCATGGAGGCCAGAAAAGGGCATGGGATTCCCTGGAAGTGGAGTTTCAGGTGGCTGTGAGCTACTAAGCTGGGGTCTGGGAAACCGAACTCCGGAAGGGCAAGCCACTGAGCCATCCATCTCTAAACACGTACTTTTTAAAAGTCCTGACACATACCCATATTTACCTGTAGCTCTATAGTCCTTTCATTTTAAAGTTCTATCTTGAAATTTATCAGCCGAAGTGCTGTGCTTTTATCACTTTCTGCTCACCTAGGGCAGATGTATCAATCTACTCTGGAAAACACTACAAAGATCTTTGTTTGTCTCTTTCTCTACCTGTCTCTTTCCTTCCCTGTCCTCCCCTCCCCTCCTCTTTCTCCTCTACCCAGCACTCCTCTTTGCTCTCTCCTTCTCCTCTCCCTTTCTCTCCCCTTCTGCATAGGGAGTGGCCTTAACCCCTCAACTTGAGAAGGAATGAACTTGATTACCTGAGGATGCCAGGAATGCAGGCTAATCGCTTTCCAAATGAGAAGATGACAGAGACCATTTTCTACCTGAATAGTCACCCAAAACTCTATAAAGTTGGGGGCATCTTCTTCAGCCTTCTGGCCCAATATATCTGACAGACATGCTAGTGAGGCAGGAACTATTGAGGACTTGTTCACCTTTGGCCATTGACTCTGCCTGCATCCAAGCTTATCCTTTTTTAAGGCAGGATTCTATCTGTGGTGGAAATGAGGACATTTTGCCCAGTGGCTTTTTTTTTTTTTTTTTTTGCCACATTTGAAGCCATCTCCATAAGGAGGTTCTTTGAGTTAGGCTGGGTGTTGCCAGGAGTTAATCTGTCTCATTGTCAATGAATCTTGAAAATAATAAAAACATTTTAAATGCCATATTTTTAGGTCTAAATAGGTGTTCTAAGTTGATAATGACAATATGTGATGGAGATTGATTTACGTTCAGAAATTTAGATGCACCAAGATAGGAAAGATGTCTTCTTCAAGACTGCCAAATACAAACAGCCAAAACACTAAGAATGTAACATTTATATAATTCCTGATTGTGTCATGGTTCTTGCTATAGGTATTCTATTGTATATATGTGTAATAATATAAATGTATATGTAAAAAAAATAAATAAGTGCAAAAAAAGAAGGCATGGCTTTGTTGGAGTAGGCATGGCCTTGTTGGAGTAGATGTGGCCTTATGGGAGGAAGTGTATCTTCTCTTCTGCTGCCTGTGGATCAAGATATAGAACACTCAGCTCCTTCTCCAGCACCATGTCTGCCTGCAAGCTGTCATGTTTTCAGCCATGATGATAATGGACTAAACCTCTGAAACTCTAAGCCAGCCTCAATGAAATGTTTTCCTTTATAAGTGTTGCCTAAGACAGAAATTGGTGAAAGAAAATGGCCTCCGTAGGTCCATAGGAAGTGGCACTATTAGGAGGTTTGGCCTCCTATTTGGCAGATCTCCAGCACCATGTCTTCCTGCTCATTGCTGTGTGTCCCACCATGAAGTTAATGGACTAAACCTCTGAAACTGTAAGCCAACCCCAGTGGTCACAGTGTCCCTTCGCAGTAATAGATCCCCCTAACTGAGACACCTTCCTTTTCTTCCCTTTTGTCTTCCTTTTTGGCATAAGAGCTTTGAAAGAGTCTATAAATAATGAATTGGGAAGGCAAATGCTTTTACACTATTGATTAATTTTTCTCAAAAATTTCCTTTATCCTATTGTCACTAATCAGCTTTATATAACACTTTACATACCTGTGAACTTGCAGAGACTGTGACAGCATACACGGGACTTGCACATGTCCAAATCTGTTAGGACCACAGCACTGGAGGGAAAAGGACACGGTCTATCCTCACCGAGAAGCTAGCTTCTTCAAGGGAGTCTCTCTGAGCACACGAACTACACTTAAGGGCAGGCCCTTTGCCCAGCAGTCGATGCCAACACTAAACAAACGTAATTATATCTTTGGAGAATTTTTTTCTCATATTGCTTTGTTTGGGCATTTATTATCTACTGGCTTTTTGCTCATATATTATGGTTTCTGATTTTGTGTTTTTATGGGTTTTGTGTGTATGTGTTGACTCTGCATATGTATGCATTTCTTCTGCCCTTTTTCTTTTTCTTCCTTTCCTTCTCTCTTTCTTTTTGTTTGTTTATTTTGTTTTATTCTTATTTGCTTGTCCTTTTTATTTGCCTGTTTGTTTTTTTAAGGGAGAGGAGAGAAAAAGAAGGCATGGAATTGGAGGAGTTGGGAGGAGGGAGAAATTTGGGAGGCGCTAATAGAGGAAATCAAGGTCAGAATAGTGTATGAAAATAACTATATTTTCTCTTTTTTTGCAATTTTTATTGTATTTCTTTTTTACATATATATTTATATTACTACACATAAATAAAATAAGCTATATACAATAAGAAGAGCCACGAAACAATCAGGAGTTATATAAATGTTACATTCATAGTGATTTGTCAATTTGTATTTGGCAGCCTTGAAGAAAACATCTTTCGTATCTTGGTGAGTCTAAAATTCTGAATGAAAATCAATATCGGTAATATCTCATCTCTATCAACTTAAATCATCTATCTAGACCAAATACCTGTCTTTCCAATTAAAATACTTTATTGGAAGAACTGTTTGCAATGCTCATCAGGTTGCTGAAAATTATATTTCTTTATTATTTAAAACAATTTTTAATTTTAAATGTATTTTGATCATGTTCTTCTCCTTTCCCAAGTCTGTCCAGATCATTTTCCCTTTCCTAGCCACCCAACTTTACGTTCTTCCTCAAAGAACAAACAAAACCCCAATACAGCAACAAAATCCCCCTACACCAAAAAACAAACACCCAAACCAAGTGTTCTCCCAAGCCCCCCAACACAGCAAAGCAAAACAAAACCCCCACCAAACTAAATAAAAGCACATATTAAAAAACAACAACAACCCAAAACCCCGTGGACCCCACCATACGTTAGTCAGCTTCTCCTGAGCACGAGGCATGTCCTGAACTAGCTGACATACCTTTGTGTCACTCTTGGAGAAAACTGCTTCATCATGTTTTTTTTTTTTTCCTCTTTAAAGAGCTATGAAAGTGGGGCCAACTTCATTAAACTAAGAAACAAATGAAAAAACTAACAGCTGAGTCTTTGGAATCCAGTTCTCTAAAAGGCAGCAGCTGAAGTTGCTATGCCCTTGTGTCTAGAGCTCCTAGAAGCCATGCGTTCTCTGTGTCTCTGTGTTGATGATGCAGGTTTAGTTAGATTGGTGGAAACATGTTACTTCTGTGGTTTAGACATGAACAGACCAATTTTTTTTTTGCATAAAGTTAAAAACGGGAAATGACTGTGTTAAGGTATTACTTCATTAAACTGTATAACAAATAGAAATGTGTCCAAAACTTCACAGAAGGCCCCCGCCACGCCCTGCCAACTGATTTACTAAAGTGTGGTCTTTCTCATGAATCCCAAAAATTATTGCTCGTTTATTTCACCTTTTATGTGACAATCATGTTCATCAGGCATTTCCTGAAGCTCATCCCCTACAGGTGCCCTTGGTGACGCTACAGTATTAGCTAGTGTTATGCTTTCACCAAGTAATAAAGCCTTCAGTATTCCTTCTTTTTTTTTTTTTTCGAGACAAGGTCTCTCTGTGTTAGCCTTGGCTGTCCTGGACTCACTCTGTAGACCAGGCTGGCTTCGAACTCACAGAGATCCGCCCGCCTCTGCCTCCCGAGTGCTGGGATTAAAGGCGTGCGCCAGTATTTCTTCTTAAAACTCATTTTTCACCTCCATCACAGCAAAAAAGTAAAATCTTCCTAAGCGATGGTGGCAACCTTTCTTTCGTTAACTTCAACTTCCGTTTGTTTACTTTCTTCTGCTTTTGGCTCAGGTCCTCAGGCTTTGCATTGCAGTCTTCGTTTTCTTCCCATTCACGGTCCCTGACCCACCGTCATCAAATAAGGCAAAGGCCTCTTTAGTACCTTGCTTTTGGCTTTCTCTCAAGTCAATTCTTGCCGCCTTTTCTTCTCACTGGATTGCACTTGTGTGGAGCTGGTTGCCATGTCCCCAGGCTCAGCCCCTCACTATAAGGTCACATTGCCCAAGAGCCCTGACAATTTCTCCTTGTTAGACTGTAGGAGAGAGAATTTAGTCAAATACTCAGTGTTTCATATTACTTCCCTTGTTTCATAGGTAGAGAATCCTTCGGCTCCTTTTTCTGGGACAGTTTAATTTTCATTCACTGTGTTCTGTTGCTTGGATAGTGTTTGTTCTTCTTGCTAAGTAACAGGTTCTAGACATCACTGTTTATGGTTGGACCAATGAGGGACTAGCTTGCAAAGGATTTATAGCTTTAATGGACATTTTGTATGGAACAGATAAGGTGCGTATGGATCTTACCTTATAGGAGGAAATTCTTTTTTAGTGAATCAATCCCTTGGGCTTTTGGTCATTGCATTTGAGAGTGCTTCCGAGTAAATGTAAATTCATTTCCATGAACTGTACTGCGAATTTAAAAATTCCTCAATCAATTTATTGTTGTCATCACATCCTTTCTGATTTTTCAAGTGCAAATTTGACACCGTTGTTCTTATTAACAATTTAAAAAGTTTTGCCCCTCAAGTTTCCATTATACTGGAAGCATTGTTGAAATTATAGTTCCATTAAAATTCTTACTAGGGATGAAGCCAGCTAGAAATGTTTACCAACTTGAATTGAGCTCATCATATTTTGTTTGTTGAAGAGTGTTTTCTGATTTCACCAACAGAAGAGCGAGTCTCCAAACTACGTCTAAGAGGGGAGCTTTCACTCTTAAAGAAGTGCTAGCTTCATTTTCTTCTTGCTGCTCCAAACAAGATGTTGTTTATTACTTTGAAACACTATATGTAAACCCCAGGAATATGTTAAATATGATTGAAGTCTTGGCTGTCTTTAACAAATTGAAGTTTCCAGAAATTTAGCTATGTTTAAAAACCAAAGCCATGTTTTAAGGAAAGATTTCTATTTCCAAATATGTGGGTTGCCCAAACCTTTTATATGTTCATGTCAAATTCAGCTGCCAAATAACACACATTGTACCTTCCCTGCATATACATATATATGTATGTATACATATCTATCCCAACACATAGGCTTCAGCTTTTAAGAAGCACTTAAAGAGCAGCTATGATCATATTTCCTGAACACATGCTATTCATACGCATATAGGCATGTTTTAGAGAAAGTGCTGTAAGGCAGGGGCCATTTATCCTGGTAAAAATTGACCTGCACAGCACGATTGGCAGAACAGTTGATCTAGGAAAACATAGGAATTCCTAGCCAGGCCAAAACAGGAGATCTGTTATGTCTTTAATGTGTAATCTGCAGTGCTATGATGCTGACCATAGGCAATTACACATATTTCTAAACTGGCTGGTACATGCACAGAATAAGAGAAATCCCCGAGTTTGTGATAAAAGGATATTTATTGCCCTATCGTTTCTTTCATATGCTTTACTTGATCATTTATAAAAGACAGATTAATAATGAGTAGCAATCTCATTTTGTGTTTTGTTCAGCATTCATTCCTGAACGTTTGGACTATCTATTATTAATATGTATTCTTAGTAGTTTTGGCACTAGTTCAGTGTCAGTGAGTGAATGATAGACACATGTTAAGTCTTCTTAAGGGATAATAATGTGGTTCTCTGACCGTGTGTCTTGATTTCTTCGGGGGTAGCTCACTAAGCTATGTAATAGATGTAGGAAACTGTTAGTTATCTTTCCTCAGCTACTGTAGTGATAAGATGTTTTTCCATTGTATTTATTTTCTTAGGATAGCAATATTAGGAATACATTACAAATTAATGCCTAAGAAACTGGCTTATCGTACAAGCCATCTTTTGCTTTATTCTTCCACTGTGGTTGAGAATTCATTTCGTATCTTTTCATATCAATGACAATGTGATGACATAGCAAAAGAGTTTTACTGGCTCGTTTCATACATCAAATGTAATCTCTTTGCAGAAAAAGGTTTATTTTTAATAAGAGATTAGAACTTTGAGTACTTGAAGTTTCAGGAGGGCTATTTTGGAGAGGGTAGTGACTGGCTGCTGTTTACCTACTCTGTTGGCAAAACAGCGAGTTACGGGCTTGGATTTTAGTGAAACAGGCTTAAATTAGTCTTGCAGAAGTCTGTGCATAAAATACCAGGATAAGTTGGCGACAGTTGTGCTTTTTGTTTTCAAGGACTCAGTCTGTTCTACTCATAGGGTTCAGCACAGGGTCTGGCACAGATAAAGTGCTCACCCAGTATGAATGCACATAGAGTAACAATAATTGGAAACATGGCTGCAATTGTATAGCACGGTGGTGCTGTGTAAGCACGCTGAAGGCGCACATAGTGTGTAGGTTGTAGGTGCTACTGTTTTAGAGGTTCAATGCCATACACAAGAAAAATCAGAATTGTAAATAAATACTAGGAAAGACTTCATGGAATTTGAAGCAAAGGTAATATGCCATAATTCTCCATATACTTTTCCAAACTTTCTTGGACATTTACATTTCTTATAGTCTAGGAGAAAGGACATACATGGAATATGGCGTTGGTTGTTGTGGGTTGGGAGATTTCTAGCTCACACATATTTCACTACTCATTAGGCATTGGAGGAGTTCCAGCATTCAGCTGTGGTTGTTGCCTTTAAGGTGCTTCTGAAGTCTGACTGTGAGATGTTATAATGTTTTCATTGTGTTTCTCAAGAAGTTTTCAATGAGAGATTTTTTTTTGAATGGAAAGAGAATGTGGTCAATTACACATTTATTTCCCTAACATCAAACTAGACCTCAAGGAAGATTTAATTTGAAAACTGTAAGAAGATACCTCAGATACGGAACTCGGCAGTCACCAGGCATTGTGAGAAGTCCTGCGTGCCCAGAGGCTCAAAGAAGGCTGTGCTTCTGTGTGAGTGTGAACTTCTTGTGAGATGGTGAGTCCACACCAGCTTCCCTGAAGAATGCACCATATCTCCCAGTGCCTATCTTGTCTGATGGATTTTTGGTTGCTCCGTTTCCAGAGACTTCCAGTCCTGGTGTCTGGAGAAGATGAGAGGACGTCTTCTGTTGCAGATGTGGGCAGGGCCGTCTCATTTCCTTCGTCAGGAACTAAAAGTTCACATTAGAGTTTGTCAGTTTGATGTATATTAAGGGAACAAACTACTAAAAAAATACAGAATTCAGGTTAAGAAAAGCATGTAATTTTATATCATTTCGTTTTTGAGGGAAAAAAAAAGAGAGTTTGTTATTCTTGGTCACTACATTTGAAGAGAAGTTTTTGGTTAAATATACTTATTCAATCATTTGTGTGCATGACAGATGATTTCTGAGAAATCATGACTGATTTAAAATTTGGTTTCTTTCTAAGGTCTCTATTTAAGAACCAGAATATAATTTGTAAAAAAAAACAAAAACAAAAACAAAAACAAAAAAGCTAAAAAGCCTTTAAATGTGGCATATCGAAATGCCTTGGTTTTTTTTTTTTTCTCTTACCAAGGGGGTGCTGCCAGGGTCTTGTCTACCCAGGTATCCCCTGCACATAACCATAACAAAGGCTAGCAAGTACATGCCAAACTCATTGCATGGATGAGGGAATGGTCGATGCTTCTCGTGCCTTGTAGCCGAGATCTGCCCTGTAAAGCTGGTGCTCTCTGATGACTGTAAGATCTTAAGATCCTGTTTGTAGGATCCAGTGGGTGTGAGTGGTTATTTGTTGACATGGACTGAAAAAAGATCCTCTGTTGCCAGAAGAGGTAGGAGCCTTTTCCCCACTCCGCACTGAACACACAGCTTCCCAGCTTAAGGTTAGGGTGGAAGGATGCATACCACAGTGAGAGAGGATGGAGACACCTTCCTAGCCAACCAAATTAGCTCAGTTAGAAGCCCTTCACAATCCCTACTGATCTTAGGGAGGGGGGCGGGGCTTGTGCCTGATCCTCACATCTAAGATGCTTGAGTACACTGCTGTTGAAATGGTTCTTGTAGATCACAGGCTCATTTTATCATTCTGACTGGGACAGACTGGGGTTAGGGTCTGATAGAGGAAAACTCTGCTGGTCTATCATCCAGAAAAAAGTTAGGTAGGGCCTGGTGCCTCAGACTCTAAGGGGACTTGCAGTCCAGCAAGCCTGTGCAAGGGTCATCTGTACCCTGAATACTCTCAGCAACCCTCCCGTCTAACCCGATCTCTTCTTCTCTTTCTCAGAGACAATTACGCACTCTTCCCCTCAGAAATGTCCACAGCTGAATTCTGACGGAGCACAGTGTAGCTGCCTTTTACTGAGGAACCGAGCCTTAAGTAGCTCCACGTAACACATCACCCTGTGTGCTGCTAGGAGGATTATCATGGAGGTGACTGTTCTGTTTTGTATCATGACTTCTTAAGGAGTGTTACAGAGACAAATTTCCCCGTGGTCTCATAGTTAAGATTAATTTTGTTTCTCTTGAGCAAATAGGTTGCTGTTCATTTTACAGACTTTGAATTGTATGTAATGATTCATGTTTTTCTATCCATGTAGCCTGTCTCTGAACGCTAAATTTAAATTTATAGTTTACTCTTGACAAGTATGGGAGACGCATCCAAAAAGTTTTCTCTTGACTGGGTTTCCCTTATATTTATTTTAAATTTAAGTTATCATATTGCACGGATGCAGTTTTTGGCAAGCCAATGTAAATCTTGTGGGAGAGAAACATAGAATAAAGAAATAAAAATAAAGACCGTTTTGTTAATAATACCTTTATTCTGGTTGCTTTTCCTTCTCTGAGCCTCCAATTCACATCTCTTCCTCATCTAATCGCGATACTAACCCCACCCTTGTCCAGTGTCATAACGCTCTCCAGATGTGGGACTTTGGACGACTTGACCCTTATGTTGAAAGCACGGGAATAGTAGCTCGTCTCTCTCTGCATCACTACTTTCTAGCCACTTGAATTTCACTAAATTTCTTCACTGATTTCATTTGAAAAGAGAGGAATACTGCTTATCACTTGAGAAGGTTGCAAGATGATGTGAATACCATACGTAAAGCATCTTGTATAATATTTCATCTTTCAAGACAGCCACTAGAAGGGGAAATGCACTGGCCTTGGAGTTTAAAGGTTCCATGTCTTTCATTATGACCTTGGGCAAACCACTGGACCTTTTTGTTTTGTGTGTGCTATACTTTCTTCCTCGCTTAATTAATTAATTAATTAATTCACTTTACATCCTGATTGCAGCCCCTTCCCTCCTCTCTTCCTGGTCCAACTCTCTCACCTTCTTCCCCCTTTCTCCCACTCCCTTTCTCCTCAGAAAAGGACAGGCCTCCAATCTGCCCCAGCACATCAAGTGTCATCAGGCACTTGGGAGGTGACAGGTATTCCTCTTCCACTGAGGCAGACAAGGCAGTCCAGCTAGGGAAAAGGGATCCAAAAGTAGGCAACAGCATCCATGTTAGAGACAGCCCTCACTCTAATTGCTATGGGACCCTTCTGAAGACTAAGCTGCTCATCAGCTACATATGTGTAGAGGGCCTAAGTTCAGTTCGTGCGTGCACTTTGGTAGTGGTTCAGTCTCTGTGAGCCCTCCTGGGCCTAAGTTATGTTTTTTTTTTTCCTCATGTAATTTTATGCCAGGGTATTGTGAGTCAATGTTCCAGTTTTAATTGTTAACCAATTCTAAAATAAACTGTGGGTGACTTGTCAAGAATGAGCTTGCCTTCAATATTCACTACAAAAGCCTTGTGGATTTCTACGCGGGCATAGTGAAGATTCAAGTCTGAAGCTGGGAAGTACAAAGGGCTGTGCTGTTGGTCTTTATATTTTTTAACATATTAATCTTAGTATTTGTAACTGGTCTTGGTGTTTTCAGGAATACCCCAGATTGTTGGTGATTATAGTTCCGAGTTCATGTGAAATTCAAAAGACATGTCAGTATGGATGCTAGTCTATACAGTAAATGGTCTGGACCTTGGTGCCTCATGAGCACATTCCATAAGAGCGAGTCATACACCGGTACTAGAAAGGGACCAGTGACACAAAGTGAGCTGTCGTTGATATCAATATTCTTGTTGGCCAATGACCATATTTCGTTCAATCATAGAAGCAATCAAAACAAGTGTCTATACCTGAGCTAGGCACTTTTGAGCAATCCCAAGCAATTGAGTAGTTCCGAGGCAAGAGGACTCCCATTTCTTGAGATGATAGAGAAGGTTTATAAAAAGAGCTAAAGTCATACTCCTAACAGAACCTCAAGAGGCAGGAGTGCTTTGTGGTTAAGTGCTCAGAAGTTTTTAGCATGTGGTTTTGGCCAAGTTATTTAATCTCTTCAAGCCTCAGTTTCCTCATATCTTAGAGGAAATGGGTGTTTAATTAGCATGACTGATTTGTAAAGAGTTGGAATAAGTACCAGAAATAGGTTACTCATAGGTAATTATTATTAATAAGAGTGTTAGTATTATTCAAAATTCCAAATTCATATCAGCTTTCCAGGGTTTTGCTGTACTTAACCCAATAAGATTCACAGACAATGGGAATAAATATTTTTAAAAAATGAGAATCACAAAATTATTAGAGTATGTCAGCCATGGTGGGACACACCTTCAATCGCAGCACTTGGGAGGAAGAGGAAGGTGGATCTTTCTGAGTTCAAGGCCAGCCTGGTTTATATTGTTAGTTCTAGGCCAGCCAAAACTACATAGAGAGACCCTGTTTCAAACACAGCAAAACTAGAAGAAGAAGAAGAAGAAGAAGAAGAAGAAGAAGAAGAAGAAGAAGAAGAAGAAGAAGAAGAAGAAGAAGAAGAAGAAGAAGAAGAAGAAGAAAAAGAAGAAGAAGAAGAAGAAGAAGAAGAAAAAGAAGAAAGAAGAAAGAAGAAGAAGAAAGAAAAATTATTAGAGTGTATCTACAGAAGAAATAAAGTTTTGAATTATTGTACCATACCCATTAGTTTTCATTGTACTGTTTTATCCTTGTATACTTGTGCAAATAGGAGTCCTATAATTTCACTCTTGGTGGTTTCAGTCTGTGTAGTAGCTACAGGGCTGTGAACAAGCTTCCTGTGCTACTTATATCACCCTACATCCCCTTTAGCCCACCACTGAACCTCAGTCTCATGCCTTTGTGTGAAACAGGTGTAAATTTGCTCAGCATGTTTCATAAAAGAATTACAACCATCATTCACGAAAAATATCTTTATTTTCTAGCATAATTTTTAAAAATTGTAGAACATTAAGATAAAGTGTTGAAAATATTTTTTTCATTTTTGTTGGCATTTGTTAATTTTACAAAATAATTGGTCTTAAAAGGACATTTCATGCACACACACAAATATATATATATATATATATATATATATATATATACACATATGTATATATATGTTGCTTTGATAATTTTCAGTCTCCTATTGCCATATACTAGTACCTCTCCCATTGTGCCCTTTCCTCCTCTCCAAGCCCTTTTCTTCCATGTGTCTCTATTGTATTCTTTTTTCCCTTTAATTATTGTTGTTACATGTATACATACATGTAAATATACAAATACAGCTTGCTGAGACCATTTAGTGTTGCTTGTGTATATGTTTTTAGGGCTGACCAATTAGTACTGAATAACCAATTTAGGACTCATACCTGGGGAGGACCAATTCTCCCTCTCTCAGTAGTCATCAATTGCCTGTACCTCTTCATTTAGGGATGGGACCTTGGCAACATTCCCTCACTGATGTTGGCACGTCAACTTGTGTTGTCATTGTTCAGGTCTTGTCTAGATGATCTTATTGTTGACATTTCATGGATGCAAGTCCCCTGACCTGTATAGAGGAAACCGTTTTGCACCAGAAGCGGTCCTTGTCAAAGATGAAATCAAGAAAGAAATAACAAAATTGTGAAAATGAAAACTTTTCAAGTCCAAAGAGAGTAAGTTTGGTAAGATATTGTTGATATGCTGTTATGAAAAATAAAGAAACCACTGAAAATTACACTGGTTTGGGGTCAGGCTTCTTTTTATTTTTATTTTTTTGGTTCACTGACTATTTATTGAACTTGTGAGAGTACCCCCGGTAGCAGCAATGTGCGTTAGTTCCAACCTTATGGCAGAGCACCTGGAAGGGTAGTGCTCTTGTGTTTCTCTCCTCAACTCTTTCAGAAGAGAAGTGAAATTCTGTCATCTGGGTTTCATGAGTCGACTTGGTTTTCATCTGTGTTTTCATGTGGATGCTTTTCCACATCAGGTTTTGTGTTAGTCCCCTTGGAATCGAAGCCTTTACAATTTCCCAAGCCATGTTTTCCACTGAGTGTTCGACCCCTAAATAATTTATGGCATCTCCTCTAAGGCGTGGGGAGAGGAGGTAGAAGGAATGTATGAACCAGATAGAGAAAGGGCTCCAGAAGGGCTGTCTGCTGGTCATAACACAGCCACTGTAGACACGACCTCACAGCAACTATGGTGGCCTGACCTGGACATGCAGAATCTGGGCCTGTCATGGAGCAGGAAAGAGACCCACTGGACTATATCCCACTGTGATGAGTTTCTGGCTACTGGTGGATTCTTGGGGAGAGGGCACGATATGTACCAACACATGAGCTTGCCAAGTTGCAGTGGTAGGATCGAGGACCTGTACCCATCATTGCAATGAGCTAATCTGGAAGATCAACTCTAATGGCATAAATGAGTCACCTGAAATGCAGGTACCATTCAGATTTCTTTCCTTTGTGATCTGGGAACACAATGCAGGGCCTTGTGCCCATTATCAAGATGCTCTGTGATTGAGCTGTGTTTCTACTATTGATGCATCATCTAGAGTAATAGAACTTATAATTAAAACCAGAAACACACACACACACACACACACACACACACACACACACTTGAAAGACATTATGAATTTTTCATTGAGAGCTTTAAAAGGCACAATTAGGGTTAATGGGTGAAATGGCTAAGAGATGCTGATCCTGCTGGCCTGTGTTAGATCTGGACCTGCATGGCGGTAGGAAGAGCATAAACTCCTGCAGGTTGCCCTCTGATCCCCATACCTCTAGATGGGCAGTTATAACCCCCTAGTAACTGTAATACGACTTTAAAAACACAGTGAAAAGAGCAAGTATTCATGTCGGTGTTATGGTTTTGTTGAGTTGCTATAAGAATGCCAGAGCTAGCTGAGAGCTCTTAGTCCTTTCAAAGCTATGCCAGAGAACTTTGATGCCACCGTAGTACAAGGCAAAAGTCATGCAGAAAGAATGCTGGAATTGGGGCTGTGGTATTACAGAGTTGGTGTGTCTTTTTTTTTATTTTTTTATTTTACTGCATATGGTTAAGACTACTCAGTGTCCTGGCTGGAAAACAAATAGCACTCTTGTGGTGCAGATCCAGAGTGAGGAACTAAGGCCCTGGTGGACTTCTTTACCCAGTTAAAATGTCATGATGTGATAAGAAAATGTCCTCCCCCCTGGCCACCCACTGTCAACATCTCAATAGGTACTGTGTTCTGATACAGTTGAGTGAGGTATGGCACATGACTGGTGCCACCATGATGGTGATCGTGGCAGTAGTGATCATCCAAACTCACAACTGATACATCCTTGTTTGATTTCTTGCATGTCTTGTCCCAAATTTTGGACACCTGGCTTGCCCTTACTGGGCTTAATTTATGTATTTTATGACTTAAGGTTGCTCAACGGTTGGTGTTAGTGTGTTTCAGGTACATTTCATATTAAATAGGATTTTATATGTCAATATGGGAATTTAATGATCATTTATAAACTTGTTTCCCCTGCTAAAATATACTTGAGTCCAAATCAAATAAAGTACAAATTTGAGGAAATGACCCATTTAAAGAAGGAAATTGTTTCGATTTGTACTTGTAACTCTACATCAGTATATAATAAAGCATTTTAGTATGCCTTCGAAGTGAAAGCTGTAGCTTAATTTTAATAATGAAGTAAAAAAAGTGGGGTAGCTAAAACTGAGCAGTATTATATATATGGAGTTTTTATACGTGTTATTGAGTTAACTGAAAACAAAGTATATATTTGTTTGACTTTAAAATATTTGGCAAGAGTTTTAAATTTTTCAATTGTATTTTATAATGTTTTTCTCACCTTATTGTTAACATTAAGTCTTATTTCTGTAAATGCATGTTTTTCCTACTCTAGGTTTGTGTTGAGTGGTAGAGACAGCTAACTTAAAATTTATAATATGTTTCAAGTAATCTACAAATTAGTTGGTCCAAGCACAGATAATTAAGTGCAGATGCTTAGATGCTAATATTGGTCAAGTCGTGATGGGCTGTAGAAAAATGTGGAGCGGAGTGAGCAGTTACAGTGAACTGCTTAGCTACATCTGAACCTCTCCTGGGGAATGTTGTGTTTGTCCGTAAGGTCCTCCAATGGGGGGGGCAGGGGGAGTAGAGAGATAATTCCATCATTGGTTATGACACACTGGTGCATGAGGGAAACTCATGTGAACATTTTTCTCCACTTCCCAATTCATTCAGTTCTCTGAATTGATAACCAAGTGGCCTCCCATTCTTTCCTACATGACCACCAAATGCTTGGTTGAGAGGGCAGCCTACTTGTCAGAGGGAGCCTATTCCTATGCTCTGCCCCCTCAACCAGGACCAGACCTGATTCCATGCACGATGTTCAACAATGTGGAAAGGGCCCAGGAAGCAGGAAAAGAGGCACCGTCTGAGAACCCACGAACACAGGTGCAAGAAAATGACAATAACTTCACTAACTACCCACAGCTGAGTGTTTTCTATATACCAACCTATACATCATCTTATTTAATTATCTCAAAGGTTTAAAGGTAAGCCTCAGAATTAATCCCACTTAAAAAAAAAAGAAAGAAAGAAATCCACAGATTTTTCTAAGTTAAGACCTGTTCTTTAAGCTTATGCAGACAGTTAAGACAGAGCTGAAGTTCACCCAAAGATCGCCAACGTGAATATGCCAGTTACTGGGCTAGTACTTGCTACATGTTGATAATGACTGCGCATCCTTTCCGTTCTGTAGGTGAACAGTGTACTCAGTTTTGCTGATTAGTTAAATGTGAATTTAAAAAACAAGTTATTAAGTAATTCCATTATTAAATAATTCCCCTAGGTCCTCTTGCCTTCCCTCCCTCTCTCCCTCCCTTCATTTCTTCCTTTTTACCCTCAAGCTAATTTCTGGCCTCTCACCATATCACTCTTCCATTAGAAGTCAAGGCCATGGTTCCTGTCAATTCTCCACTCCCACTGCAAACTTGGATCAGTTAGGATGATCCTCAGTCACATACATGCTCTGCATTTTAGCCCAGCTGCCAGGACGGACACTACTTACGTAGTCTCAAGGATGCCTGTGAGGGCTAACTGGAAGCTTTGCCACAGATAACTGTATTGTGTGTCTGAGTGTACACGTCTGGTTTTTTTTTCTATTTTATGTGATATTTCACGTTGACTTGTCAAACTGAAAAAAATGCCCATATTGATTTTGCAGAAAGCCTCACACGTGAGATAAATGCACTCAAAGATGCTTCACAAGTAGCTCTTTGGAGCTTCAGATGTGAAATGGATCGTTCCTCAATCCTCTGTGAAGCTCTTCAATCAAACCCGAGAAGTCAAGGTGATACTGGAAGGAGGGTGGGCTACTCTGCAGGGCGGTGCGAGTGAACTGGCTGATCGAGAAAGGAACCTAAGGTGTTTGCCATGTGCTTTTTTTTTTTTTCCTTTCGGCATAGAGAGACTGTCAATCACTGTGTGACCTTAAATGCTCTGTGTGCATGGCACCTGGATACATTAACAAGGTGTGGAGGGTGCCATGTGCTCCTTTGATTTCTTTCTATTTGTCATTTGTCATTTCAAGACAGGGTTTCTCTGTGTAGCCTTGGCTGTCCTGGCCTCACTTTGTACACCAGGCTTGGCCTCGAACTCACAGAGATCTGTCTGTCTGCCTCTGCTTCCCAGAGTACTGGGATCACAGGTGTACACCTCCATACCCAGTTAATTTATTGTTTTTTTTTTCTGATAAGATTATTTTCAGGTTATTTTTAAGGTATGCATTTGTTATAGATTTTTATTAGGTACTTTGCACTGAATAACGAGCTATATTGTCATGGTGTTGAACTGACATGTGTCTCTCTTCTAAAAAGCAAAAAAATAAACCTTTATAAAAGTTAGTGACAGGCAGCATCCTTACCTAGACAGAATTGGCATAGTTTGTTAAGCAACGATCCAGGTAGGGATGCTTTTAAATCAAGCATCAGGAATGACTCTGAATTAGTTCACTTTAAACAAAGCAGTAAGACTAAGCTATCCTTAGTAAAGGGAACATCATTCTTCTGAATTCAGTTCTTATATTACATTTTAATTGGCTTTTGAAATTTACTTTTATTGATGTGTACATGTATGTGCACCTGTGTTGTGTATATATCACTGTATATATCACACATATGTGCTTATAGCTGGTAGAAAGAAGAGGATGTTTGGAGCCCCTGGAGCTGGAGCTGGAAACTTGACAGGGGTGCTGAGAATTGAACTTGGGTCTTCTGGGAGAGCAGCCAGTGCTCTTAGTCAATGACTCATTATTTCTCTGTCTCCTAACATTTTACATTTATTTAGTGTCACATTTCCAGCTGGAAGTTTCTGGGTTAAATTAAGAAAAAGAAAAGAGGAGGAAAAAAAAAAAAAAAGAAGAGAAGGAAACTCCAGAATTTTCAGCAGTCTATTTAATTTGGGCGAACAGAGAATCCTGACACCAAAGCAACATAGCTATGCTTTGGAATTTCTGCTCAGATACAGAGTGTTTGCCAATAGTTTCTGATGCTTAAGCTGCTATGAAATGGTTGCTATCCCATAACTGTGTCATAGCTTGCCTGAGCCACGGAGACCGAGTTGTTTGTAAAGCTCCACTATTAGTATAATCTTAAGAGCGTATTAATTGCCCAGGAGGTTCATGTATTTGTTCTGTACATGTGATTAAAGATCACAGCAGTTTATGCAGCGTCGTTCTAGACACGGAGAAAATGACTATTGTAACACTCGCCACTCTTTAAGTTTCCTCTACTGTGGTGCCCTTACACCTTTTCTTTCGCAGGCGTTTTGTAGCATCCTAAACAGAAGGGTATTGCAGGGAGCTGATTCTGCTTTGATCCTTGTGCTTGTTGTCAAAGCGCTTGGGATTGAAGAGACTGTTGGCTACAATTGACTGTGACAATTAGGAGATGATCAGAGCCCTAGAGTGGAGCACTTAAAGGGTAATTTACATGTCAGTTTGTCGAATAAAAAAAAAAAAAAGATATTCAGCTAAGATTTTTTCCCCCCTCAGAGCCTTGTAAACTGCAATTTGTACGCTGGTAAGAAAAACCTGGCAGAGGAGTTAGGATGCCATTACCATTTGAAAAGAAGCAATCATAAGGCCGCTTCTGAGCCCTTTGTCCACTGAAAATGCTGATTTGCAGGCAGCGAGTGAAAAAGTGGAGCCACCACTAAATAAAACCTGGAGCTAGGTAACTACCCTCTACCCCAATGCTTGGTGGCTTTTTAGCATCGGTTAAAAGTGTCCTTTAAAAAAAAAATGTATCTTAAATCCTACATTTATTGTTATTATCACAACATTGTTATTGAGCACGAATGTCCCCCGTCTATCGCCAGAAGAGTCAAAGAAGATACTGAGAGAGGTGGCTGGGACACGAGCCAATAGTCGTGGCAATCAGCTGCATCGCATTTCTCCTTCTGTTCTCTGGCACCCATCACAGCTTCCCTCTAGCCATTCTTCCGGTGGGCTATTTCTGCCGGCTCACAGCGGTGTGCTCTCAGGTTTTTCCTGTTTTTATTTATTCCTGAGCTTTAACAATGAGAGCCATCCTTCCAAGGTTTTGCAGTCAGTGCCCCGCCCCCCCCCCCACCCCAAGCATCTCTATGCCCACCCCAGGCTGTTAGCCTGTCTGTATGCACAAGGAAAGTTGAGTAACTAGAAAGTTTGTCAGTGAAGACATGTCGTAGTTACACATCCATTGTCCTATGTGGGCATATGTAAATTTGGTGCATGCGTTTAATACATAGATAAGTATTAACTTGCAATTGAAGGTGTGCCTTCCAACCCAGGACTTGGATGCTGGGCCAGGATGGTGGATAGTTTTAGAAAGATAGCACATGGTTGCCTTTATCTGTGTTATCAAAGAAGGTTCCAGGCCTTCAAAAGCCACAGTTTCTGACACCGAAGAGAAATTCGCACATGACAACCTGGCACCGCAGTCCTGACATGGATCTGGGTTTTAAAATATCCATTTCATTACTACCTTTTTATTTTTTATTTTTCAATTTATTTTTTCCATGCCTGAATCCCAAAACTTTTTATTTTAAAGAACGGTTCATTAGAGGAGATGCACTTCGCTCTTGGAAAGTTCCTGAAAATCACAATGAGTATGGGGGTTGGCTGAGGAAAGTTCATAGGCATGTCCCCACGACTACATGATGAGAAGCCCCACGTCTCCATGAACGTTTTAAACTGTTGGGGTTTCCTTGTGTCCACATGCACTTTGTAAGCAATGGTGCACAGGCAAGAATAAAAATAAAGATGAGCAAATATATCAGTTTTTAGGTGTAAAGAGGATGATGAGACCATTATCCAGGTTTCCCTAGTGTGTGCCTTAGGAGCCAGCGTGGTAAATCTGTACAAAAAAAAAAAAAAAAAGTCATGCACAGCGGGAGGGGTTCATCTCTCAGGTAATGGGGAAATAGGAGACGAGTCACCTTCCTATTGATTTAAGTAAGCATTTTGTTCCAGCCAGTCACAATGAACTTTGACTTATTTTTACTTTCCTCTTATGGGTTTGCATTTGAAACACTCTCGCAGCTCTAATTGTATAAAATTCTGGTCACCGTGCCTTCAAGATTTAGAGGGTTAGTGAGTGAACGAGTGGAAAGGCGGGGTTGCACACCACCCTTAGGAAAGACTGTTAGAGTAGCTGTCCTTGGCTGGTTTGGAAGGTGAGCTGTAATATGAGTTTTACAGCTCCTTGAGTGATGTTCTCTTTCTTCAAGGAATTCTCAGAGCTGCTCTGTGACTTAACAACTGATTTTCATTATTATTTTGTTGTTGTTGTTGTTGTTCTTTTTTTTTTTATATGTTAACTTTTATTTTTAAATTGATTTATGCAGGTCACACCTCAACTGTTATCCCCTCCCTTGGATCCTCCTGTTCCTCCCTCCCTCATTTTATTTACGAGAGAATATTTAGGTGAATAATATGAAAACATTTTAAAGTATTCTTACTTGACACTTAAGTAAATGAGAACTCCTTGAAAGCTCATTTGGAAATATTTGAAATGATGTTTTCCTCTCACCGTGGTAGTGTTTTTATACTATACAGATTGCCATGTTGTGACAAAATAAATTATTGAAATGCTTTGGAAAGTTGGTAGAAACCTGCCTAAGGAAACAATGTGTACATTTTTATAGTTGATTCACATATCAGTTTGTTGAAATGCTGCTGGTGGTGAAAAGTCCTAGAACCTTTGGCAGAACATTTGCTCTCTTGTTTTAGTGAGCAGCTCTTTCTACTTTTTGAAAGCTACACTTGCCAGATGTGATAGAAAATTAAAATAATATGAATAGCATATCGCTAGTTCGTACTTCCTATAACAAACAAGTAGTATTTCAGTATGGGCATGCCTCAAGTACCTGCTAACATTTTTCTCCGTTAACCGTAGGTGGCACTCTGATTGGATAGAAATTCTAGCCATATGTTAAATGTATAACTCAACTATTTATAGTTATTGTCATTCATCATCAGATTAAATAAGTCAACAAGCTTGCTTTCAACTAGAAACCAGGTTTTTGTAGTAGTTGTTGTTGTTGTTTGTTTTTTACAGGTTCAGCTTTTTGTTGGACATGTTAACAAGAGGGTTAGACAAAAAGTAAAAAGCCCACGTCATCGTAAGACTCCTCAGATTCTTCCTTCTTTGCTTCCACTTTCTTCTCCTCAGCTGAGGCAGAAGTGGTTGGGCAGTCCACAACAGGGCCTCCATCTCCCAGCTAGCTTGTATCTACTTTAAACTCCTCAGTGTTGAGCTTAATTTCCCCCATCATGTTTCTTGGTCAAGTTGGGGCTTGCTATTTCCCATACACAATGCTGTCTGCTCAATCTTTACTAAAATGGAGACTTCTGAGACGCTGGCTGAGCGCTGTGGCTTACCTGTGGTGGTCACGCTTTGACTGGAGTCAGTCGCTGCTGCGTAGAGAACTGAACGATGCCACGTGCACGAACTAGATTTGGGAGCCTATCTTTTCCCGGTGTGGCAGTACAGAAGCCGTTACATTGCAGCCAGATTTGAAACCGGTGTGATTCCGACCCCGGTGCGATCTTCCGGGAAGGGAACGGTCCTGTTTCCTGGCATGTTATTTTCATTACGATAGTCTAAGGCACATGACAGACCATTATGCCACAATGTATAGAGAACGAAGTATCTGATTTGTCCTTTTGGGTCAGCATTCATTTTTGCTTGTCTCACCTTCTTGGAGTTTTCCATGGCCTCACAGAAAGATCACTTTACCACGTTAGTTTAGAGCTTTGACTGCATTGCTTCCGTGGACATTTTCCTAGAAAGCCCGTGCTGGAGTTGGGCCTCCTCACCCCTGGAGACCTTTTTGAATCTTCATTTTGTTGCCTGCTAGCCTTTCCCTTAGCTGCAGAGGCTGTCTCAACGCTTCGCCGCCCCCCGCCCCCCAACCCCAGACGTGTTGAGGGAGCTAATTCCCAACAGGAACAGTCTGCAGCCAAAGAGGGATAAGGCGTCTGTGGAGGATTCCAGGCAGGTGCTCTCTGCACAGGCAGTTCTGAGAGGCACCCACAAGCTTCTTAGAGGTCCTGTTTTCACCAGATGGGCGTCTGTGAATTCTTTTGTATCTTTTTTCCCCTTTCCCCCTTTCCTATTTCTGAGGATAACAAACCAGCTTCCAAGCCCTGGTCTGAGGCTTGGTATTCAGGGAAACTCCAGCTGAAACAGGCTTGAAACTCCTTCGCCCCAGAGGGCTGCAACTCTGTGTGTTACTGAAACCAAGTCGTGTAGGTTATGGTCATACACCCAGTCTCTTCTGAGCTCTCCTTTGCCACGAGAACCAATTGGTGGATTCAGCTGCATGCGAATGGAGGTATACTGTTTGACATGGGCCATATTTGACCATGTCCTCTGGATGGGGAGGCCTGGTGGCACTCAGAGGAAGGATAACTGGCTACCAAGAAGAGACTTGATACTCTATGAGCATATACAGGGGGAAGAGGTCCCCCTCAGTCACAGTCATAGGGGAGGGGAATAAGGAGAAAATGGGAGGGAAGGAGGAGTGGGAGGATACAAGGGATGGGATAACCATTGAGATGTAATATGAATAAATTAATAAAATAAAAAAATATGTGTATGCATAACAGCACCTAGAAGCACAGATTTAAAATGAAATTCAAGTTTCTTCATAAAATGTAAATAGGAATAACCAACAAGATAACTGGGCAGGGGGTAGAGACAAAGAGACAGCTTTCATCAAATAAGGCAAGCATTTTCTTTAAAATGTCTTCATGTCAATATATAATTAAATAGCATTTGTAAACTATTTGTTCCATCATGAGATCTAGAGTTCCATAAATCTGTACCTTTCCTCATGGTGCCTTTGTAGACACCCACACTTCAAAATCATTCCTGGAATTAAGTAATTGCAGATTGTAGGGTGTTGATCTCAATATAATCAAACTTTTAGTGATCAGCTTCACTCAAAAATTGGTCAAGACATATTTCAAGATGACTTGTTGTTTGCAAAACTTAAAATCTTAGTAGTGATTTACACAATTTGGACTGAACTACAAATGATTATAATGAGTGAGTTAACCCAGAAGTAGAAAGAGTCAAATGGCATATACTCACTTATATCTGGACACTAGCCCAAGGGGCATGTCCCATGAAAGTCTTTACTCACCAGGAAAGTGGGACAGAGGGGAGGACATACTATTGGGACTCTAGGTGAGAGAAACATGGGAGAATGGGGAAATAGAAGGATCCAGAGGGTCCTAGAAACCTACAAGAAGAACATTATGATGGGCAGATCTGGGCCCAGGGGTCCTGCTCAAACTATGGCATCAACCAAGGACAATATGGGCAGTAAACTTCGAACCCCTACCCAGATCTAGCCAATGGACAGGACATTCTCCACTGTTGAGTGGAGAGTGGGGACTGACTTTCACAGGAACTCTGGTGCCCCATATTTTACAATGTCTCCTGGATGGGGAGGCCTGGTGGCACTCAGAGAAAGGATAGCAGGCTACCAAGAAGAGACTTGATATCCTATGCACATATACATATACAGGGGGAGGAGGTCCCCCTCAGTCACAGTCATAGGGAGGGGAGTAAGGGGAGAATGGGAGGGAGGGAGGAATGGGAGAATACAAGGGATGGGATAACAATTGAGATGTAATATGAATAAATTAATAAAATATATTTAAAAAGATACAGTACTTGGAGTGTTATGATATGGTTCTTACATATGGTAACTTTTGTTAATTTAAAACTACCAAGAGACAAAGGGCAGTGGAAATATTCTACCTGGTGACATTACAAGAGGCAGCAGGTGTGATATGCAGAGGTCTAGTGCAGTCAACATGAGTTTTATAGACAAAGAAAGACTACTTGAAGTTTTCAGGTCTAATTTCCATTCAGGAAGGTGGAGAAGACAGTGACCCACCTTTATCACTTATATTGGAAGGAACCGAGGACCCACGGTAATTCTTCTCAGACTCTCTCATCTCGAAATATTAATGCATTTGAAAAATATAATTTTGAACTCTTTTGGAACTGCCCGCAGTCATGTATTGGGATTGCTTTTTTTTTTTTTAAATAAATCTAGAATTTTCATCCCATTGCAATTTCTGAAGTAGATTTAGGGGTTCACCTGTGCAAATCTTTCTGATTTCTTATTGATAGGATTTATATTTTGTTCAAATTACCATTTCCTTTATGGCTGCATATATAACATTTTCCATAGCCTTCATGAAATTATTAGTTGTGAACACATACAGATGAGCACACACGATTATGTTTAGAGTTACTGTTGGGTTTCTCATCACAACTATAGTTAACTGGAGTTCCTTAATAGTGAAAGAACAAACTATACATATCCTAGGCCATCACAACTGGAAAAACAGTCACAATTATCAAAACCAGATTAGGATCTTTCATGGTCACCAATGGGAGACAAGTACCAAGCAAACTGGAGTTTGCAGTACTGCAAGCCTACAAAAGAAAGACCTATTGCACTAACCAAGGACTATACAAGTAGTAAACATCGAACCCCTACTCTGATCTACCCAATGGACAGGACATTCTCCACAGTTATGTGGAGAGTGGGGACTGATTCTGACATGAACTCTGGTGTTCCATATTTGACCACCTCCACTTCATGGGGAGGCCTCATGGCACTCAAAGAAAGAATAAGCAGGCTACCAAGATGAGACTTGATAGCCTATGACCATATAGTGGGGGAGGAGGTCCCCTTCTGTCATAGACCTAGGGGAGAGGAATAGGGTGAAAGCAGGAGGGAGGGAGGAATGGGAAGATACAAGTGATGGGATAACAATTGAGTTGTAATCTGAATAAATTAATAAAATTTTTAAAAAAGAAAGACCTTATAGTTTTCCATGCTGCATTTTGGATGAGAATATTTGAGGGTGGATTCAATACATTCTACTTTCATAATATGTATAAATGATTAAAAATACTTCTTATATTTTTTTTGGTGTATTTTCTGTGCACAAAAGCCAAACATCTTTGCCTGTAGATTAAGTTATTCAATTGGCTGATGCAAACAATAAAAAGGAAGATACTTATTACATGTTTAGTTTTTGACCAATGCTTATGCATAAACTCTAATTAGGATTAAGGTTTATAAATCAGTGTAGCTACTATGTGAGTAAACACTAACTAGACTAATGACCAAGAAAAATAAGACATACATATATTGGAACATAACCAACACTAGCCGTGGGTGCAGATCTCATCAGAGGTAGTTTTTAGATCCGAGACAGTGATTCTGGGCAGCCGTTTTATTCATCAGGTTTTATTAACACTCTTCCTAAATGTTGAGATTATTATGATGCCTACTGCCTCTCCCTATCTCACAGAGTTTCTAGTCTAGAGAAGGATAGATAGGCAGTGAATAATCATACCAATGAATATTCATGGACAAATAGAGATGACAAGTCTGAAAGATCTACAGTTCCGTAAAAAGAACACGGCAAAGGACTCAGCCCTTGAGAGGGAGTTAGAAGACTCTCAGAAAGCAAATCTTCCAAATGAAGTCTGCAGGATGAGTTGAGGTTATGTAGGCAAAAAGAGAGGTGGATGAAAAACCTGTGCATCAAACTGTGGAGGAGAGAGAGGGGGGGGGAGGAGAGGGAAAGAGAGAAAGAAATAGAAGAAGAAGAAGAAGAAGAAGAAGAGGAGGAGGAGGAGGAGGAGGAAGAAGAAGAAGAAGAGGAAAAAGAAGTGAGTTGATACCAGAGAACTAGGTAGTTCCAGATCAGCATATAGTCTATGCTAAAGATCTGGTTATTGAACCAGACAAATGGCGTTCATCTGTGAACACTCCTGGCTTCTACTGGTCAATTTGCATTGACCTGGAGACACTTTTGGTTGTCATAGCTTGGGTTGAGGATCCCACTGGCATTTATTTCATAGGCAGAGGCAAGCCAGTGCCTGACTTTTCTGCAGTGCACAGAATAGTCCTCTACAACAAAGGAATTACCTGGCTCAAAGTGTCGCTAGTGCTGAGGTTGAGAAATCTTAACATAGGCAGTGACATAAAATTGGGTAAATGTGTATTGTTTCATGTTTACCTAGAATTTATTTAGAAAGATGAATTGGAATAGAAAATTATACTTAACTTTTCTATTTTTTTTGTAAAAATAATTCGTGTTCATCATAAATATATGAGAGTAAGTATAGAATAAATCAATAGATTAAAATATTACTGCTATGATGCCATGTTAGTTTACAACCTTTGTGATTTTACTTGTGCAAAATTATAATTATTTCACAAATTTACAAATATTTTACCACAAAGAAATATTTTATTTCACTACAAAGATGAGGTCATACTATGCGTAGCATCTTTGACCTTATTTTAATGTTCTAAGAGTGTGTTTTGAATAATAAACTTTTCTGACAATAAAAATAATTATTTCCTTTGCTAAGCTAATACCATCACTCACCTCCTCAGGTAGAAGCCCATGCTAACTCATCTCTGGCTGCCATTCCTAATTCATGTTCTCATCACCACCACAACAAATTGGTCCAATACAGCTCAGGTCCTGTCAATCTGCTTTATGTTGGGTAGTCACTAAATTCTACAGACCAGAATTACTTTGCTTTGGGTCACAAATTATACATATGACTTAGATTCTAATATCCAGATATGTTTGGAATATAAACAGTTTCACAGGCATGGATGTGGCTGAGTAGCCAGTAGGCTCTAGATCAACATGGAATAACATAACTGACTCCCTTCTCCCAAATCTCTTTATTGTGCTTTGGTTAACAGCAGGCATACGAGTTGTTTAGCTTGTACTTGTCACGAGGATTTGGTGATACCATCACATGACTAATTTCTTACCTAGTGTTCTCGTGGCTGAAGCAAGGGGTGGTTTAAGCCTGTAATCTCAGTACTTGAGATGTGAAAGCTGGAAGGGCAGCGATCAAGGCCAGCCTGGGTTCTGAGACCCTGTGCCAAGAAACAAACAAACAAACAAACAGTAAACAACCAGTTTCTCCAAATCAAACCAAAACCCAAACCTAAAATAGTCTAAATACCTTTAAAACGTGTCACCCTTTTACCTAGGCAATAATTTAGGTGCTGGCAGAATCAAGCTCATTAATCTTTATTTTATTATTCATTTATCCTCTGAGTACTAACACTTTCTCAGCAGCGCAGTGTGGAGAAGTGATGGATTTCTCCGAGAGTAAGTGGCTGGCAGCATAGAGCCGGTCCACCATAAACTGTCATTACAGAATATGCAAAAAGGGTGGTCTGGTGGAGGCAAGCAAGCCTCAGAAAACATGATTTTCAGGAATTTTCTGGTTATGTGAACTTCTGTAGTTAATTTCACATTCTTGAAGCTCATTTTCTTCACATTTTAAATTGAGGAATCAAAAAATAAGATTTCTGAGCTTTTATATTTCCATTCTATGCTTTTTGTTGAAGGACGCTTAACAACAATAATCAGAAAGATATATTTTCAGTTTTCCTAATCATTTTAATTTTAATAGATTTAAAGTTATAAGATTTTTTTTCTCTCTGTGAGACTCAAAGAATGTATTGAAACTTTTTCTTTCTAAACATAAGCAAAAATTAAGGACTTATGAAATGTTTCAGCCTTATTCACATGTACCAAAGGCCTGACAATGAAAGTGAGGCTTTCCTTCGAGAGGCGTGCATGGGCTTTTGTTGGTTCTAGGAAGATAACAATGTTTTATAACTACAGAATATAGCGCTGCGGACTGATGCCCGGTATACTGCCAGGAGATACTGGGACATGTTGGTTTTTGTATACTCCCAAGATTTTCATATGCAGGTCCAGGCCGTTTGATCATTTTCTGAGATTCATATTCTGTTTCTAGTTTTTAACCTCAGACTAACTCTTTAGAATGAAAATATTATTAACTAAAGGTTGGCTGTGGAATTTAGTAGGTTACAAAAAACCCAACAAATACCAGGAGAAGTTAGTCTGACTTAGCAATACTAAGAAAGAAAAAATTAGCATACCATATATAATTTGGCAAAAGTAAAATTATTCATTTATCAAGTCTGAAAATGTGTGTAGAATATTTCTCTTTTTAAATATTGCTTTAAGTACTGCATAAATCAAATTATGTTAAAGTTTCATATCCGTCCCTTTTAAAAATAATTTTGGGATGAAGTCTACGTCTTTGACGCAGATTCATTCATCAACATTTCACACCGGAAACACAGCTATTACTGATTATGGCAGTAAGCTGGGCTTTCATTGCTGATGTGCATTGATTGAGGAGGCAAAGTCTGCAGTTACTGTTTTCCATAATGTTTTTTTTTTGTCACTTATGTGTTTTGGTTGTTCTTATAAGATATACATCCTATATAGTGCTGTACATTTTTCTGTCACCATAAATAATATTTAGAATCACAAAATATTTGTTGCTTAAATTTGTCACCAATAAGGGGAAATGAATCGTATGGTACATATTTGCATCCTCCAGAGGCTTAGATACCCAAAAGGCCACCCGTGTGCCAAAGGAAGGAATAAAGGAGCTGTTCTCGATACATGGAGGAAGACACCCAAAGCTTACTGAATATCAGACTTAAGGAGAAAAACGTGCCAATACGAAAATGCGTCTTTCAGGATTAAATTCGGCATTTGTTACTTAATAGCATTTGCCATCTTCCAAATTTTCATATGTAGCAAATTAACTTTAAGTCATTTTGCTATTCCAAGTGTCTTTGTGTATTGTATTTCTTTTTTCATAGTCTTTTGGATAACATTTGGGAAAAAATAAGACTACAACAGTCAATGATTACATTCAGGCTGGAAGACAGTTGTAAGACCAAGGAACAGGTGGAGTGTATGTGATGGGAATATTCACTTTTTGTGCCACCATTTTGTAGTTGTTAAAAAAAAATAGCAAATGGTGGATATTGTTTCTTTACAAAAAATGGTTCTGTACTGGATCCATCTGCGAAGTATAAACATGTCATCAGCGCTCATTTTCCATCTCCAAAAAACATTCGCCATGTCCATATTTGATTTTCAAGTGCATCTGTGCACTGATGGAAGCCCTCCCAACAGGCTGCCACACAGTTGCAAAACCCACACATTTCTGCCTTTGAATCAAACTTTCACAAGAGCCCGCCTCCCATGGGTATACGCTTGTTTCCAAGTTGCAAAGGTCCCCTGGCTGATACCAATAAAGGAGCCTCAATCAATGTCCATGGTAAGATTAGGTTATCCTTTTTATGGAGGTGATATTATCCATAAACATTTTTGTTACTTTATTCAAAATATATTTGTGTGTGTGTGTGTGTGTGTGTGTGTGTGTGTGTGTGTGTTAGGCGTTTTCTTTAGATCATATTGCAGTTCTCTAATTATCATACTTGAAGTCTTGAGTTTCTCAATGACTAAACTCTTATCTGAGAAAGAACGTGAAGATCTCAATATTAGTCTGGTCATCCAGAAAGCTTAAGAAGAAAAAGCAGGGGAGAGCATCTCAGACATCTGAAAGGCAAGCATCCTAGGCTGTAGGAGCCCTAACATTATTGATGGTCACAAAACCTGAAAGAACTGAAAACACCACTGAAGAATTTCTTCTCTTCATGAACCCACACTCAGAAGTAAGCCCCTCAGTATAGAAAGATTTTTTTTTTTACCTCATTATTTCTCCTGCACAGTATGAGGGTTACCTTCGCTACAGAGCACGGAGTAAGCCTTGCTTGTCATTTTTAATCAGGTTGTTTTAGGTAATTTTTGTTATGCCCCTCATTACTGAATTGTTTATCAATAGGTGCAGCAAGTGTCACTAGCTTTTCTCATCAAACCAGGTCTGACAAAGCAGCGCATGCATGGGAAAGAGGCAGCTAGGTGAAACTAATGCCGTAGATGTTTGATTCATTAGGAGCTTATTGTTAACGGGGTTGTCTGATTGTAAAGGCTCAGTCAAGCAAAAGAGTGCAGAGTAATCAGTCGGATTTATAGTTTGCAGGGCTCAGAAAAAAAAAAAATCAACATAAACCTTTGGATAGAGCAGAGACAGAAAAATCCCCTTTGGGCAGGCCTAACCTGGAACCAGCCAAATAAGGTCATGCTACATCAAGGTTTCCTGTTAGGTGATGGGAGATAGAGGCGGATTAGAGCCATATGGCATGGCCTATCATACCTTCTGACTTAAGATAACAAAGCCAAGCTTTGTGCTTAGCTGGTTTTGACTGACATCATCAATTTTATTTTATGTTGGTCACCTCCGGTAACAGGAAAAAAAAAAAAAACGGCCTGGGGTTGATAACACATGCTTGCCTCGCCTCCCCCACCCCACCCCACCCCACCCCACCCCACCCCCACCCCCACCCCCTGCACCTTCTCTTTCTTTTAGTATTAAGATGCCCAGGAGCTAGTTTTGTGCTGTTAAAAATTTCAAAGAATTAGGAGCTTCCTTTTCTATCACCCATCCTCCAGCAACCGCCAGCCCCCCCTCCCCTCCTTGTTTTCGGTTTGTACCTTGCAAATGAGAGGCAGCCGCATTCAGAACCAGATGCGCGGCAACCTAGAGAGTGAGCATAAGCCGGTGTACTTTAAGCCTAATGGGAAGTTTTATATGCAAGGGCCTTGAACTGATTAGTATAATTCCCTCTTTAATACAGCTGTCCCTCCAGATTAAGGTAAACCAAATGTTGCAATCAGAGATTAGTGTACCTTGCCAGTTATTAACGTCCCCGGGTGCTCGGCAAGCACGTCAGCCGCTAATGCTGTGTATGTATTTGTTACTTCCCCGCTGTAACTTGAACTTCTGCACCTGTCAAAGCATTCCAGCGAAGAAGAGTGTGGGGCAGCGTTATTGGAAAGCGAAAGTTTTATACCTGTGCACCTGTTTTGTTTTGTCACAGCTCAGATTTTCCTTTGGCGTGCCAAGACGGCCAGGTGCCTTAATCTGCTATTCTTTTGGTTTTGTAAGGAGAGACTTTGTGTTAGCTACACTGCATTTGTTACTTTCATATGCTTGCATTTACACAGCTGCGGGTGCTCACCTAAACTTCTGTGTGTGTGTGTTTCTTTTTCTTTTTCTTTTCTTTTCTTCTTCTTCTTCTTCTTCTTCTTCTTTTTTTTTTCTTACGCTGAGGTATCTCTAGCGGCAAGGTTTCTTGTCCAGAGAACCGCACCTCTGTGTCCCCTGAGTCCTTCGGCCTGAGCTGTGTCTTTGTCACAAGGTGGGTCTCACAACTGTAGTGTATTTGGCAGGATATCCTGCTTCTTGCAGCTCAGATGTCAGAAAGACAAAGTCCTGGCTATCTCAGAAAGATCTGGCTCTGCCTCTTTCCCTCCCTTAGCCTCCACCCAGGTCACGCTTGGACCGGAGGTCCAAGCCAGTGCACTGAGTGTACTAGAGATGCCAGGCAGTTTAGCTTGGCTGTCTGTCTGTCTTAGGGCCTGCTGTAAACTGACCGCCAGGACCCAAATCCATCAGGGGTGGAAGGCGGTGCAAAGGGAGAACAGTGAAGAAGCTTCGTTATTTTGTAGAATGAAGTACCTTTTGAGTTTGATCAACATTTTCTGTTACTCAGAGATGAAGAATTAAAAAAAAAAAACAAACTTCTATGAAAATGCCATGTTTGCTAAGTAACCACAAGACTCACACCAGGATCTGGGTTTTAAAACATGGAGCTTTAAACTTGAGAGCATGTAGCTGGGGCTTCCAGAGGTGCATCAGGTGCCCCGCAGTGGCGGGGCCACAGTGGCCTTTCTTCCATGGAGCTGGAAGGAGACTGGTGCGGCGCCGGGGCTGGCTTTTCTTTCCATGTCCACCTTGCCCAGCCCCGTCGTGGTATTTGCAACACTGATTGTTTGGTTGCAGTTTCTACATATTATAGCTTAATTGCAGATTTTTTGAAAAGACAAAAATATGTTCATATCTTTGGAATTATGTCTTGCAGCCTACTAAATATGCTAATGCAGCGCTAAGCGGGGATAAAGTTCTTGCCATACCCCCCAACAGTTGTGTGGAGCCTGCTGCCAAGTGATTGTTAATTGTGAAGCACAGGCAGGCTTTGCAATCCATCTTAATTGTCATACTTCAGGTTCCGTGATAAGGCTCGATGTTCTGTTTAAAGTGACAATGTTGACAAGAGGAAAGGGTGTGGGCCCGAGCCTGTGGTTCTGGAGGGGTTGTGTGCTCTGACCTGCCGAAGGTTGATATGGACGGTCTGTGAGGGGATTTTAGTTGTCATGGGGTCCCCAGGCAGTTGAATGGAGAGACTAGTCTGTCCTGCTTTTTCCTGTTAGGATCCTGACACGTGGAGCATTGATGAACTCAGCACAACGTTGAATGGGAGTTTTTTTGGCAGCTGAGACACTGGGGCTAAGCTGCAGGTCAGAGATAAACCGCGCGGATCTCCTCCTGCTCAGGGCTCCTAGTGCGCTTTCTTCCCTCCTGAGTGCAGGAAATGGCTCATGCTAAACACATTCACTTTTCAGTTTTCCTTTCTTCTAAAATGGAGCTTGACAGATGGGGCTTTTCAGCTCCCCGTTTTTTGTTTTGTTTTGTTTTGCTTTGTTTTTTACCACCTCTGCCTTCTACCTTAAAAATCTTCTCGAGGAAGCAAGAGGTCATCTTGGTGAGGACGCAAGAGGGTATTGGTTGACTTTCAGGAAAAGCCCATGGCTATGGCTGCCTGATTGTTGAGCATAAACTTAACAGCTGGCCACCTCTGAGGTTTCCTTCTGCATTTGCCTTAGCATCTCTGCGGTACATATCAGAAGGATGGTACAGGGCAGAATCCATTGTCCAGATGAACGTAGGTAAACACCATCTAACAGGAGGTCACATTAGAAAAAAAGAAAGATCAGATTTGGGAGGTCATACTGACCTTTGAAGATTATTTTCTCCAATAGCCATGTGGCTCTCTATTCACAAGGCTCAGGGTGACTCACTCTAAACTTGGACGTTATTTCACATGCAGTTGGGTTGTTGCAGGTTTCTGAGATGTGGAAAACAAAGAGAAACTTCCAGCAAAGAGTTACTCCAAAATCTTTGACGGATATCCTGTGAAGAAAACATTCCATCTAGTTCTTGTATCTGCCCTGTACTTGGTCAGTCAAAGCTTTATTTAAAAAGAACATTTCAAATAGATCCTGATGTGGTATTAATTCTCGACTGCGAAACCACTTTCAAACCAAGTCAAATTTTGAGTCAGAGGATATGTTCTGTGCCTGGCTTCATGGGACAGGAATGCGTCCTTTTTTCTAAACTGAATTTGTAATGCCTTTTGAAGCAAAAGAAGTGTGTGTGTGTGTGTGTGTGTGTGTGGTGTGAATATCATTGTAGGTAAAGGTGACAGGAAGGGGGCAAAGACATAGAAAATAAAAGGTTGTGGGTGCAATTGAGAGTAACAGTATAGTCCCAGGGCTAACACCTTAGAGCAAGTTGGGTGATTTTGCCCTTTGATCTCTACCACCTCTCACCAACTTTATGCATTCTTTTGGTCTCAAGGTGGGGGGAGGGAGGTGAGAGAGAGAGAGAGAGAGAGAGAGAGAGAGAGAGAGAGAGAGAGAGAGAGAGAGAGAGAGAGAGAATATGAGAGAATGCACCAAATATATTGAGCTAGTAATGATTCATATTTGGAACTCTATCAGAATTTGCTCTGATGCAAGACAGATGTGCTGGGCCCTCCACAGCAAAGCAGGATTTGCAGTCCCCACTCCCTCCTTCAGCCACACAAGGTTATCTTCATTCTCTCTGTGTGGCTGGAAGCATCCTGAACTTAGTAGGCATACTCTCCCGCACCACTGAAGGAGAGTTTTACTGTCTTTCAGCTTTGCTTGCTGTTGCCCCAAGGACAATAGACAGCATTGGGAACCCAAAGAAATAGAAACGGCTGTAAAGTGTGATGGTTGCAGTAGGTAGCGCACAGCAGACACTGCATTTTTACTGTTTCTTGCTGAAGAACAAGGCTGGCTTTGCCTCTGGTTGAACACGTGCCTTGGTTGTGCTTGTCAGCTGTAATACTGCATAAGGAGGTGGTAGAGCTTGGTGGGAGCTCCTATCCTGAATGAAAGATGGGATTGTTTGTATTTTTCTATCTGTAGAAGCATGGCTATATGAACTGACTCCAAATATTCTAATCCTAGAGATGCCTACATGCCGTCTTCATGAGATCCAAGGAAGACAGGGTGCTGTATTATGTGGTTTGAAGGACTATAACCTGCCACCAGGGTTAACTGTGGCATGCACTAACACATTCAAAATTTCTACAAGTGGAGCAGTTCCCCGAAATCAAGCCATGTTTTCCTGATGTTCCTTTTGTGTTGCAGTTGTGATATCTGACAGGAATCGTATCTTATACTGTGGATAATGTTGGTTTCTTATGTACTAACCGGAGAGAGGGAAACTATGTGTCAGCTAATTGGTGCTCTGCTTGGTATATTATAGGTTTTTTTTTTTTGACCATAGAATGGCTCAACAAGGTTATTAGGTTAAGGTTTGTGTTCTCCTAAGTAATTTAAATCTGTCAAGATGTGCAGATGTCAGGGAAGCATCTAGTCAGCCTTGTGGAATAAACAGAGCTTAAGATTTCTATTTAATAATATCTTGAACTTCTGCTCATTTTATCCTCACCTATAAGAGGAGCAGCCTGTGTGCATTTTGCCTTACAATTCAGAGTCTTTCACCTCAATTAATTAGCAATTCTTAAATATTTGTCACTATAGACCTTCCTGCTCTCTTCCTCCCTCCTCTCTCTGTCTTCTGTCTGTCTGTCTGTCTGTCTCTTGCTGGCTTTGCCTTTCACACTGTTTCCAAGACCAGTATTGAACACGTAGGGTCAAGTAATTCTTCTTCACCAGTCTCCTGAAAACCAGGACAACAGGTATGTACCCTCAAACCTGGCTTCACTAAGCACTGAGGCTTGTCTTTTGGGAAGACGTTTCTCCCCCTTAGCTCGTGTTCTCCATTTTTATTTATGAGTACTGTTAAGGGTTGCTGCTTGAACCAATGGCCTGATTCTCTGACTGTTTGCCTCCATGCTGTTCATGGGAGCCATGTCCTTACTGCCATGAGTCAGGCTCTCTGTGTGTTTGGGTTTATATCTGTACATGTATGTGTATGAATATGTTCTTTGAAACGAGAAACAAACATGTTGTCTGCTTATAGGATCTTTCTGTATTATGTCTGTGCTTCTATAATCTTTATTCTTTGCTCCTTCTAATCCATGACTTTCTCACTTCTTTTTCTTTTTTCTTTTATTAATTTATTCATATTACATCTCAATTGTTATCCCATCTCTTGTATCCTCCCATTCCTCCCTCCCTCCCATTTCCCCTTACTCCCCTCCCCTATGACTGTGACTGAGGGGGATTACCTCCCCCTGTATATGCTCATAGAGTATCAAGTCTCTTCTTTGTAACCTGCCATCCTTCCTCTGAGTGCCACCAGGCCTCCCCATCCAGGGGACATGGTCAAATATGGGGTACCAGAGTTCCTGTGAAAGTCAGTCCCCACTCTCCACTCAACCATGGAGATCTGGGTAGGGGAGATCTGGGTAGGGGTTCAAAGTTTACTGCACGTATTGTCCTTGGCTGGTGCCATAGTTTGAGCAAGACCCCTGGGCCAAGATCTGCCCATCATAATGTTCTTCTTGTAGGTTTCTAGGACCCTCTGGATCCTTCTATTTCCCCATTCTCCCTTGCTTCTCTCACCTAGAGTCCCAGTAGGAAGTCTTCCCTCTGTCCCACTTTCCTGGTACTCACTTCTTTTTTAAAAAGACAGTTTTTTTTATATGTTGTGTATATGTACTTTGCCTGCGTGTATTACATGCATGCCTGTGGCATGTAGATGCTGGAAGAGGGCATCAGATATGAAGTAAGAGCTGGTTGTAAGCTGCCACTTGGGTGCTGGTCACTGAGCTGGGTCCTCTGCAGTAGCAGCAAGTGCTCTTAATTTCTGAGCCATCATCTCACCATCATGCCTCACTTTTTTCTTGTTTTTCTTTCCGAGACAGGGTTTTTCTGTCTAGCCCTTGCTGTCTTGGATTTGCTTCATAGACCAGGCTGGCCTTGAACTCACAGAGATCCACCTGCCTCTACCTCCCTGAGTGCTGGGATTACAGGCATGTGCCACTGTGCCAGGCTGTATTGCTTTCTTTATGACCCCTCCAGTCTTATAAACATACTGTGCAATGTATGTCCACAGAAACTATTGGCAAGAGTAAAATCATCTATAATGTCACCATTCACAGTTAAGCATTTTGACTATTTTTTTTTTAAATTCTGGTTTATTGTTTTATGTACCAAAAATGAATGTGTTGCTTTATAATCTAACACTATGCTTCCTCTTACTATCTTCATGTTCTGTTCCTTCTTTCCTTCCTTCCGTCCTTTCTAAATACTAATTTATTTAAGTTTATGTGTAAACGGAGTTTATGAAAATAATCCATGTGCACACAGGTGTCCACAGAAGGCAGAAGAGGTATCAGATCCTCTGGAACCGTAGTTACAGACAGTTCTGAACCACCCTATGGGAGCTGGGAATCAAACTTGAGTGCTCTTAACTGTTGAGCCATCTTGCCTGGCCCCAAGATTTTGGTTTGCTTGTTTTTGTTTGAGACAGGGTCTCACTAGGTGGCTCTGGCTTTCCTGGGTCTCATTGTGTTGATTAGACAGGTCTCAGCCTCACAGAGAACCATTTACCTCAGCCTTCTAAGTGCTGAGATTAAAGGCCTGTGCTACCATGTCTGGGCCTCCATATGGTATTGATATAACATCCCTGAGTACCCAAAGCAGGATCTTGCTTGTGCTCTAGGCAGGTGAGCTCACAGCAGGTGAACACGGTTTTGATCCTTCCTTTCGATATGTATTTTCCTGCTATGAGTCAGGGACTTAGTTTTTGATCTTTGCTAACATTTCTTTTGAGTTCAAAATAAAAGAAGTTACCTAAAAAACAAAACAAAACAAAAAACAACAACAAACAAAAATCCCAGAGATTATTGTTCAAGACTTTAAAATAGCATGAAATAGTTATAAAAATAGTTATATAAAATAGTTATAGGTTTATAACTTTGACTCTTAGGTTAAAAAAAAACAGTACAGTTCTTTTATTGACTTTCTGTAAGAGGAGGAAGTCAGGGCCAACTACATGATTGAGGCTACTCTGTGCATGAAGGAACCTATTTTTGGCAGCTAGTGAACAACTTTTAGTATTTTAAGAAAAAGTAGCTCATTCCTATGTCACTTAGTTGACATAATCCCCTTCTACAAGGCAGACACTGTTGTAGGCATAGAGATAGAACCGCAAATAAAACCGATCAAAATGTACCTTTGAGATAGTTTACTACTGAGAAATAAACTAGTTGAAACTTTAAGCTTCCTAGTTGATCTTCTACATTAAGAATGAATTGAATTCCGTCTTCTAAATTCAGAATCAGTTTTTGAGTCATGTAGGGAAAAGCTCATTATTACAGAATTGTTCTGATATCGTGTCTCTTTTCTCCAAGACCTCTCTCACTATTCTCCTCAGCTCCAATTTTCAGTAGGCAAAGGAGCAAACAAAAGTAGGGAGTCTAAACCAATTTTGATGAATGAAAAATAAATACCTTGATTATAATGCATATTATTTCTTGAAGAGGAGGGCAAGAAGATGGAAGAAGTAAGAGCATATATGTTTTTATAACCTTGTTCAAGAGCAAATGATGGATGTAAAACTGTGAGAGGCCTTTTGCTTTCAAATAGAGCTGAACAGTTTTTTACTTGAGGTCACGGGCTTTGCCACTTAGCATCAGTAATGGAGAAGTAAGTATGAATTGCTAAGCAGAGAAAGAAAAAAAGAAAGGCAGAGGCCAAAAGGCCAAACATGTACTGAATGCTTACTTGGAGACCATGGGGTTCTAGATATGAAGGCATAAAAGACAGCGAAGCTTGTAGAAATTAAGAAACAGGATCTCATGGTTATCTTGGTGGTTTCCTCACCCACTTCTTTCAGATTGAGTATGCTTTAGGTAGTTTCTCCATTAGACAGCACGAGAGATGAACTTTCTGCATAGAATTGGACACTTTTTTAAAAAAAGAATCAGAATTCAGGATATTTCACATTGTGACATAGAAATACTGAGAGTTTAAATGGGTGCTTCATCAGAAATTAGCCTAGGTCTTGTGTTGCTGTATAGGAACGAAGTCTTTATTATTCTCTTCAGAAGTCGATGAAAAAAAGTATGTATGGGCTATAACTGAACGGAGAAAGGATGAATAAGTCAATGAGCCCAGAATTCCTGCAGTGAAATGGCTCAATCTGGACTGGAGTGTAGCTGCTGATGAGTCTGAAGACACAGCCTGTCAGCTCAGAGAGGCCACCAGATTATTTGCAAATGGTGACACATTCAGAAGAGTAAGGGGAAAGGAAAAGGAAGAAAACAAAATATAGGTCAGTAGAGAAGAGGGAGCATAAATGAGCAGAGAGGGCTGTCAGGAATTATAGATGGTGTAATTGCTCTGTAGTTTTAATATTAGTTCATTACTAGTGAAAATGCTATTCTTTAAGTAGGATGGTATAAATTACATTCATAATTATTTTGGTATGAGATTACCTGGAAACAAGGAATATAATAACATCATGGTTATAGGGATGATAGAAAGTCATATTTGGAAAAAGAAAGGAAAAAAAAAAAAGAAAAGAGAAAAAAAATCCTAGATAGCATAGGTGATGTTTTGTGGACAAAGATGTCCAGGCTGCAGTTAAAACAGCCCTGGGTGCTTCTGGGATTGCATCTGGGACCTCATTTGACCAAACATGTGCTCAGTCACAAGTTGGTCTTCTTATCTAGTTATTATTCCTATTTTAGCATTTGGTACTTAATTTTGAAGAAGTTAATCTATGATCACTGTTAATTTAGTTTCAAATCCACCTTTTATTTCTCCCCAAAACTTCGTCCTTGTCATTTCTCAAAGTCACTAAATACATATCTGCTTGATAAGGTTTCCTTTATTACATGTGATGAGAGTCTACACTATTCCTAAACCTGTACCACCATCAGCATTTATTATTCACTGTGGTAATGAGCAATATATACATATAGAAACAGTGTCTCATGGTGTAGCCCTGGCTGCCTGGAAGTCATTATATAGACCAGGCTGCCCTTGAAAGCACAGAGACCCTGCCTCACTAGTTCTTGGATTAAATGTCCAAGCGACTATGTCTTGCATGAATACTACCTTTATTCACATAAAGAGAGAAAAGAGATAAGGTCTTTAAGTTTAAAGCACACGTATAGAATGCCTTGTGTTGGGGCCACATTCACACCTTGTACAAGAAATATTAGTTGGTGTTGATAGACACAGTCGACTCACAGGAGCACCCTGCCTCACTCCGTTCTTTTGGGGGCTTCCAAATTCTCATGTGTCAGAGTGGGTCTAGGCTGCTAGAACAAATAAAGAAATGTTTTTTCCTTTTAAAGAGCAGCATTCCCTGGTGACTTCAGCAAGACACTGGGTCACTTATATTGATTGCTTAAGAGTTTAGCTCAGAAAAACTTCAAAATGGACAATAGTTTATATGCACCACACATAAATACTTATCACTCTATGTGGCACATACATTTACACACACATATGCGTATACTATACAAAGTGGAATTGTAAGGTAAGAAACAAAAATAGCTTACTTCTCTTTTAAGGGGGATCTCATTTAATTGGGTGGAAGAAATAAAAATATTTTAAAAAATTGATTGTTTTGTGTTCAGCATCTATTTCACCAACTAAGTCAATAAAGCATCTTCCAACTCTATTAAATCATCAGAGGGATATTTATTTTTAATTTTTAAAAGTTTACATGAACATACGTGCAAGACATGGGAGTACCAAGCCCCTCAGAGAACAGTCATACTAGAAGATGGCTGTTACTTTCACAAGCAAGTCAAGAGTGACAGAGAATGCCAGACCTTATTTTACTAGAGACAATGGTGATTTTAAGGAAGGTGTTGCCTTCCTAAATCCTGACCACTTTTTTAAAATTTAATTTTATTAATTTATTCAGATTACAACTCAGTTGTTATCCCATCACTTGTATCCTCCCATTCTTCCCTCTCTCCCGCTTTCATCCTATTCCCCTCTCCTAGGTCTATGATCAAGGGGGCCCTCCTATATGATCATAGGCTATCAAGTCTCCTCTTGGTAGCCTGCTTATTCTTTCTTTGAGTACCACCAGGCCTCCCTACCAAGGGGAGGTGGTCAAATATGGAGCACCAGAGTTCATGATCCTGACCACTTTTTAGGGCAGCTGGCCTGTCTCCCCACCCTTTAAGGCTAAGGAGGAGAGAACAAGTTTTGGTAATTACCGGAAAGTGTCATATGACACAGCAGCCTGACACAGATAGACTCTTTAAGAGAGGAGTAGTCCAAACAGTTTCCCTTAAAAATAGGATCCTTGAACCGAGTCTTAATGGATTGGCAGGGCTATGGGGGCAGAGCTATGGGAAGAGATTCAAGTTGGAGGCAACAAGACATGGGGGTCCGGGTGGGTGTGGGTGGGAGGTGGAGCCCTAGGGGACTGAAGAAATTGGTTAAGACTGGATCTTATTTAAATTCAGGAGATCTAGAGGATAAAATGGAATTCATAATTTTAAAAAAATGGAAAGAATGGTTAGTAGTGATGGACATCATTCTGAAGAGACCTTCAACCAGAGAATACCAAGATGCAGCGTAGAGCTTATGAGAGTGAAGTTGAGAAATGGGCCAGTATCAGAACACTGTGACATCACAGGAGATAGGAAAGAGCCACACCCAGCTATGAAACAAGTCCCATGGTCCAAGGCCTGCAGAGGGTTTAAGGTTCAATTTCTTGAGGCCATCTAGTTCCTGCAAGTTATCTATCTGCCCCACCGTGCCTTCAAAAGTTGAAATGAAAGTTTTGACAACTTTTTAAAGTGCTCCTTTCATTCTTAGTCTAAGCTATCTGTTGACTATGCCCTGCTGCCTTTCTTTGTTAGGTTATTCAGAGAGCCAAAAACACAGTCAAGTCAAGGCACTTCCTGGTCTAACATCCTCTGCAAGGTTATCACTATGTTTAGAATAAGTTTCAGCCCCCCGAGAGCCTCAAATTCCTCCTTTGCTTTCTTAATTCAGGCTTTTGTTTCAGTCTTCTTACTTCTTTCATTTCTTAGACTCACCTCAGGAGATTTTTACCTACCTTCTTCTTCTTCTTCTTCTTCTTCTTCTTCTTCTTCTTCTTCTTCTTCTTCTTCTTCTTCTTCTTCCTCCTCCTCCTCCTCCTCCTCCTCCTCCTCCTCCTCCTCCATCTCTTCCTCCTCCTCCTCTTCTTCCTCCTCCTCCTCCTCTTCTTCCTTCTCCTCCAAGACAGGGAGGATTTCACTGTGTAGCTCTAGCTATCCTGGAACTCACTCTGTAGACTATGCTGTCCTTGAACATTTTTTATCTTCTTATTCCTGTTCTTTTCTTTTGTTCTTTCTTTCTTCTTTGTTTATTTCTTCCTTCCTTTATTTTTCTTTCTTCTTTCTTTCTTTCTTTCTTTCTTTCTTTCTTTCTTTCTTTCTTTCTTTTCCGAGAGCTGAAATGTCCAGTTCTGTCCAGGGCAACTAAACGGAAATGATGTGTCATGACTACTTTATTTTGCCATGTGTGTATAAGTGTGTCCATGCACATGTGCGTACCATACAGGCATGGAGGTCAGAGGGCAGCTTGCACAAATTTGTTCTCTTTTTCTACCACATAAGTCTAGGTCTCAGGGATTGAACTCAGGTTTTCAGCCTTGGCAGAAAGTGCCTTTAGCAGCTGAGCAGCCTTGCTAGCCTGTTGTCAACTTTTATCATTTCTTAAGAAGCAGGTCATTGCCTTCATATTCAGAAAAGTAAAATTTCTCCAAGTAAATCTTTATTTCTTTCCCCCATATTTAATTTTCCTCAATAAGGCTTTTGAAGTTTAGAATCTGAAGCCTCTGTTTGTTTTACATGTCTCCACATCACCATGAGGATTAAGTCTAGAGGTGAAAATTTCCTTTGTCTTCTCTGGTGCTGAAAACTCTGTAACCAACCAAGTGCTTTGAACATAGTAGGTTCTCGACAAGTAGGTTTCATTTGCTAAATGAAAATGGATGAAAAGAAGAGAGCGTGAGGTATGGCAAAAGGCAGAATCTTGTATATTGCCAAGTAAACGGTGTAGAGAATAAGAGAAATTATATAGATATTTCCCTATGTTAGCTAAGTTGCTTTCTTCTCCCATACCAGCTTATTGATAATGAGAAGATGGATTTAAAAACCTCTTGGTGGTGATGGGGTTGTGCTTGTTACAGGGGAAAGAGTAGCCTGAGATTTAAAAGAAAAAGTCTTGGCTAATCCACTGGGTGAGGGAGCTCATGTGGCATTCGCTCTGGAATCCGGACAATTTACTGACAGCAACACAGGGTGCAAGTGCTGGGGAGGTCAGATGAGTTGAGTTTGTGACATGTGCAATCACTCTTGATGTATCTGATTTTTTTTTCTGCAGCATTTCGCAGTGGCATTAACCTTGAATGGGAGTTACCTTCTCATTTCTAGTTTCTTCCTTTGCCAGGATAGGATTGATCCTTCAACACACATTGGTATGCTCTGTGGGGTCTGATTCTCAAGCATCCTAACAGATGGAGTTTACAAGTTTATTTTCTAATAGAAATAGTAATTTCGAGACAAGGAAGGGGGCTGCAGGAGCTATTTATTTTCACTTTTTAAAAGTAATACCTTCCTGGCGGGTATGCACATAAATAAGCAGGCGACTGCACAGCTTTCTTGGAAGGCGTCAGGCACTGGAGGTATGGGAGAGACTCTCTGGCCAGCCTCAGCTTTCCTGTGCTTTCCTTGCACTTGTGTTGGCATAGTTGGCAGGTTTTATTATTAGCGGTGTGTCTTACAAGCCATTCCTTCATGGAATATGGCCTTGGGAGAGGAATTTTAATGCGAAAATAAACTTGTCATTGTTTTCCAGGGGCTTGGGAATATGTCACACAATGGAAGAACATCCCCAAATAGAAAGACCTCATTCAGAAGACAAGGTGAAGAGAGATGTTTTTGGTGGGCTCATTTGACACAGAAAAGCGAAGGGTTTTGCTGTGTGCAGTGCTAGTCGCCGGGCCAGTCTCAAGCTGGCACTGTGGGTTTGCTGTAGCTGCTCTGTCTGAGCCGGAGAGCAAGCAGCTGCTGGCTTGCACTCCTCAGCCTCACCGTGTGTTTTTGATTTTGCGTTTTAAAAATAAGGTGAATGATCTCAAAAGGAAATCATTGCAGGCGATTTTATTTTTTGCCTTTTCTAATGGACAATTAAAAGGCAATTCTGGTCCCATTCCAGAGATTTTCTCATTTCTTAGTACAACTGTAATTTAGGCACATTGAATAGTGTAATGGTGTTATTAGATATTATCGAGTTTATTTTATTCATGGAAATATGTGACACACCTTATTTGTATTCTTTTGGAGGAAATGTCCTGGAATGGGTTTTGTCTTAGTTCCTTTTTGAGTGTGTCATAAGGTATGGGTTAGAATTGAACTTCCTAAGAATAAGAATAGGATTTCTTTCTTTTCTTTTTCTTTTAACTTTTGGAGTACATACTGGATTTTAAGCTTTGAGGACTTTCAATGACTATTGTTGCTGGTTTTCTCACAACATTCCAAGTTGCACTGTGACACACTTCCTATCTCTAATGGCAGATTTTCATATTTCAAATTAGAATAAACTAGTTATTTAGTTTTCTTTGTTTTTTATTGTTTAATTTTTTGTAATTTTGTTTTTTTAACATCTAGGAAATAATTGAGGTACTCCAGGCTACTACAAAACCAGATTGGAGGATCATTGCCTTAGCCTTTAGTACTTTGTCAGGTCTCCCAAAATACTAAAAGTATGATCTAGTGTCTAATTTCTGATAGACTTATACTTTAGTATAATGTCATGTCTTAACAAATGCTCACAGCGAAGGTTGCAGATCCCAAAATATTGTTTTTGCAGAAGGCTTTTACCCAAATTAATTCAAAGAGCAAGAAGGACACTTGTGTATTGGAGCAGAAGGAATAAGGGAAATAAATCAATTAAATGATAGGAAAACTCCAGGAAAATAAATTGTCTTAACCCAACTCAGTCCTACCAAGAACACTGTCACTACCGAAACCAGTGATCCTGTCATAAATGCACAATAACATTAAAAAAGAATTCTTCTATTAAGTATTTTTGCCTGATTGGCTCGGAACCAATTATTGAAACCAGATATTGCTTTAAGAATGATAAAGTTTTCTTCCAAGTGTCTAAAGAAAATATCTCACACAAGAAAGTGAAAAAGAGTAATTTGCAAATAAATTCACCTGCTGAATTTGTGCCTGGAGCCTCCTGTCTTTACCTAATTCATTTTTGGCTCTTGCTTAGCCCTAGCCATGGCGACGCACGGAGAAAGTCATGCCAAGTCCTCGTGGGTTGCTGGAACAGTTGCACAAGGCAACCGAGCGAGGACAGAACAAGGCCTCAGGTTTGGGTCCTGCTCAGTAGGGGCTCCTCAGATTTGGTCCGTGGCAGTTCGTGAAGACTCATTGTGTAGCTGGCTAATTGGTACTGTTAGCCTGTTGCCATTGCAGGGATCCAGAAGGGCAATTTGGTCTCCACGCTCAGAGCTAAATTTTAACATACTAGTTAGTCGTCCTGGATTGAGAACTCAGGATCCATTAATTTGGTACTAAAATCTGGATCTGCTTTGTCGTGCCTTTCAGGGAAGACTTAGAAAAGTTTCGAGTGTCTAAAGGTCTACAACTGTATACAAAGTTTGAAAAGAGTTTCGGGTAAGTAAACAGGTAGAAGGAGATGTCATGCTCCTCAGAAAACATTTCTGTTTTCTTGTTCAAATGTCCTTTGGCAGGCAGGTCTGTTTTGGGCTTCCTGCTTTTTTTTTTTTTTTTTCTTTTGGCCTGGTGATCTGGAGGGTAATTGCATTCCAAGAGATAGCCCCGGCTGCCTTCTTTCTCAAACTGGAGTTGTTCCTGTGTGACAGATACCGTTGCCCCCGCAATCCTCCTCCGGGGCTGTGCTACTGCTCTCTTATCACGTGGTTAACTCAGGGAGCATCTGATCACGGCTTGAGTTTGCATTTCTTTCCACTCTAACTTTCCCCAAGAAATAAGGTACCCAGTTTCTTGAAAAGAGGGTCTCTGACAGTATTTGGGAAACCATCCGTTTCCTTGTTAGCCTTTCCTAATGGTTACTGTGTAGATAGATACACAGGCATAATTACAAGGGCGGGATCACTTCATACACCAGAGTGGCGACGCCCAGCTGGAAGTTCTCAACTTCTGTACACGTTCGCATCATTTTGTTCTTAAAAATGAAGTATATATTTATCCATCTTTCCTCTTAGCTCTTTCTTATTTTTGTGTCTGCTTGCATTTTAAGGATTTGCTGGGAGAACAAAATAAAGTTTAAACAAGAGAGAGGGAGATTAAAACTTAACGAAGTTGCGGGGGGGGGGGGGTTTGGGGCGAGGGGAGGGAAAGCCCTTTCTTTCCCATTCCAAAACTGATTTAGAAAGGACGTGGCTAGTCCCATTCGGCTTTAGGCTGCTTAGGTTTTCATTCAGTGGCTCCGCTCCGTTCATTTGCACCTGATTTCACTGGCGCTAAGGTCAAGGGCTTGATCCTTACAGTTGCTGCACATTTTCCCAAGAGTGTATGGGACGCTAACATGGTCGCTAGAAAATAATGCAGGTCCTGAAAGGGACCAGAAGTATAGAAGCCAGAGCTTACACTCCAGCCCTACCCCTGTCATTCCTTACATCTGTACAGAGTGCGCCACTTACAATGTGAGCTTGTCACTCAACCTCCCTCCATCTCTGTCCCCTCATCTGTTGAATGGAGATAAGATTTCCTCCTTTTCTACCTTACCAGGATCTGCAAAGATTAGATACTGGCTGTAAAGTCCTTATTCAAAGGTACTTGCATTATCCCAAAGAAGATTAGTCAACAGATAGCGGGGAAAACATTTAAAGGCTCTCTCCCCAGTGTATTGCCTAATACCTTTGAATTGCTGCTAGTAGTTTGCAGCACATCTCAACCTACTCGATTTGGTTGGGGAAAAGTTAGTTGTGAGGGGCCTTTCTATTTATTTTATAAGGTTAAAAACGGTCCGATAGTGAGCATTGGTATTAATAAAAACAAAGTGTGCTTTGAATCTGAAACAGGTTTTATTTGAAAAGAAGGTGTAGGGGAGGTCTCTAAGAACGTATGTGCCACTGAGGGATATTTGCATATATTTGATCTGCAAGCATGCTCCAGTGATTTTCACAGTATACCTTGGAGTTTTAAGTTGTAGGAAAGAGCGGCTGCCATGGTACGGCAATACAGTCGCTCTCTCCAGCTTTATTGCGGCATAGAGCGACAACTTCATTTTTAGCGTTAAAAAAAAAAAGTCCTCTTCACTTAATTCAGACAGTGACCTGCAGGCCTCATTCTGACTGAAGGAGCCATTCAGAATACTTCCAGACAAAAGCCGGGCTTTTTCCTAGCAACCAGATCAAAGCCAGATCTCCCAGAATAGCTCCCGCCCAGGTTTCCTTTGGCGCTTAGGTTCACAAGGATTCTGAAGCTCGTGGTATCCAGTTCATTTGCTCTTTCAAACTGAGATGGAAAGGAAAACTCCTGAGGAATTTTCGTAGCCTCGGAAAGCTGGCGAGTGTTGCAATGCCACTTAATCTTGGGAGAACCTGGTGGTCGCTCGAGGCATCTCTTAAGTTGGATATCGCCAGCATCTGCATGTAGCTTCTGCCGGGCTCCCAGAGAATGGACGTTCTGTTTCCTCTCTGCCGGTACCTAATATCAGCTATACCCAGGAGCTGGCTGATGAAGACTTCCTGTTTGTTTTGAGTCATTCTTAGGGTGATAAATATACTTTAGCTTTCTGCTTGAAGAAGAAAGAAACCAGCTGCCCCAACTAAAGAGAAAAAATGCAGAAATTCACGGAATGGCCCTGTTATCATGGAGTTTCAAGGGCGGCCTAAAAATGAGCCCTGTAAGACTGGGCAAAGTAAATAATTTCCATACTAAGGCATCTCGCCACAGGGTTATTCCTAAGCAGTTTGTCTTTAATCATTCGGGCAAACTGTACATTTTTCACTCTTCTAAGAGTAACGGCATTGTTTAGAAATTTTGTAAAATGTAAACTCACACTACAGAGTAATGGTGAGCTATATAAATAAACAATTACAGTTGTGGTTTTTTGATCTGACCACAAGCTTTTAATGCCATTTGTGTATGAACATATAATGCTTCTGGATAAACAATAATGTTTACACTGTTGGGTCATCCACTGCTGTATTGAGCCATTTGCATACATGATTGTTTTGATTTAGACTAGTCCAAGAACAAAAGAATATTATAAAATTACTTAAAGCAAGAATGGCAGGAAATCCTTTATAGCTCAAATATCACTTCTTAAATAAAGCTGTGGAATTTTTGTCTCAGTTTAATCTCAGTTTTGTTCTTCTGAATAGGTTTGGGTTTGGTGATCTGAGTGTTCTCAGTGGGAATTTTTACCTATGGTCTAGAAAAAAAAAATAAAAAAAATTCTGAATGTCCTCTCCATCACATTTCAATTTTTGTTTTAAGTTCAGTGTGGATTTCTAAGAGTTGTGTGCTACAAAGTAAGGTGATGGTTTCCACATACTCGGGGTGAATTGCATACTTCTTTCCAACAGTCTCCCAGTGTGATTTGACTTGTAGAAGAAAAGTAGACTAATAATCAACACTAAGGTTTCCAGCCCAACAGGAAGGAAATGTTTCGTTAGTAAAATTCAAAGTGAAATTGCCATTAAGAGTTTCGAGGTGGCATATACCTGTAATCCAAGCACTTGGGAGTCAGAAGCAGGTGGATCTCTGTGAGTTTGAGGCCAGCCTGATTACGAAGTGAGTCCAGGACAGCCAAGGCTACACAGAGAAACCCTTTCTCAAAAAATAAAACACACACACACTCACACACACACACACACACACACACACACACACACACACACACACTGACACACACATGCATACAAACACACACACACACACATACACAAAGAAAAAAAGAGTTTCATAGTATCAAATTGATGATCCAGGGATCCAGGCAGGGAAGTGCACCTGGCTCTGTGACTAGGTATCTCCTTGTGTTTGTAAACTCAGACTCAACTACAAAACTGCACATGAATAGTTGAGTGTGAAGGTTCCCTAACCCACAGGAGTCAACACTGAATGATTGAACACATAAATATAGTGGTTTCTTGGAGAGGAGATTTATAATGCTTAAAGCTTACTGGTGATGGGATCCAAAGCTCATATTAAAAAAAAAAAACAAAATGATATTAGTCACTTATAAAAGACTGAGCAGGTTGTATTTAGGAACACACACACACACACACACACACACACACACAAACAAAAAAAATTAATGAAAAAATAGAGGCCATGATTTTGAAAGAGAGCAAGGAGGGATATATTGGCTTGAAGGCAGGAAAGAAAAGGGGGAAATGATATGAATATAATCCCCAAACATAAAAGAAATAATAAAAAGGTTAAAAAAAATAAACTGGAACTTGACTTGGGTGGAACCTGTCACCTAAGAAATATAAAAAAAGTGTGAAACACCCTTCACTTTTTTAGTGCCATTTAATGTCATACATCAAGTAGTGAAGTGAAACTCTTATGGTTCCATTGATGCTACACATGCCAATCACTGTTGACTTCTCAGCAACAGTACTTTCTTAGGCTTGTCAAAACGAGCTGTGATTGAGATGGCTCATTTATGAGCTAGCCTTAAAAGGAATGGGGAAAAAAATGGAGGGATTTGCTCCACTTTCTAAAGCAACGCACATCTCTTAATATCTGGATAAAAACCTAAAAATAATATTTTTTTTATTAGTGCGTGACACTACGATTTACAAGATGCTCTCCCTCGCAACATTTTCTGGGACCAGTGTGTGTATGCAAGTGGGGAGAACAGGTGGCATTTTGTCCTGCCCTGGTGGCTATGCCCTCCGCAAGCAAGACGGTTTCTCCTTCAGGACTAGAGTTGACCTCCCTACACTGTAGGAACATTTCAAGAGAATCTTCCTATGGCACACCGGTGGCGAGGACAGACTGGACAGAGTGTGTCCCATACTAATTAACCCTGAGTGTCCTTAAGCTTATCACAACACCTGGACTTCTGATCCTAAGAGTTTCAGAAAGTTCCGTTTTAAAAGGGGAGGAACTGGCCCGAGGAACAACAAGGGATTTTTTTTTTTTACTCATTTGTTGGTTGAGCAAAGGCTTTAAAGAAAAACAGTTTAAATTATTTATTAGGAAAAAAAAATAAGGGTGGGAGGGGCCATCTTCTTCACACCCATTTTCACACTTCCGAGGTGACAAGTCCAGCCCTTACAAAGTAATATGGCAGGTTTCACACTAAACCCACCCAGACAATTCTTGTCATACCTACTCCTTTAGTCCTTCAAGAATAAAGAGGCACCAAGTGAGCTGCAGTAGGGACTCCACTTGCTTGGCTTTCCCCTGTTGTCTTCCTGGGCCTCTGTCAGCACGCCAATATGCATGCTTTTTTTTTTTTTTCAGAAGACCCTTGAGTCTTCTGAATTGGCTCTGGTGTCAAATAATTTTACCAGTTGGGGTCCAGGCTTGTGCTTCGTCCATTCTCTTGGCTGCCATTTTTTGTTTGTTTGTTTGTCTGTCTGCCTAAGCTGCTCATTGGTATGGATCTAACTTATTTCCCACTGCCTTTCAGATTGGCTCATTTGGTCCTAATGTGTGACAGAGTGCTGTCATTGGAATCAGGCTCAGAGATTACTCAGGATCATATCTGAAAGCCAAACAATTCTAAAACACGACCTTCGCCATTTTTTTTTTTTCTCTAGGCTAGGAAACATCACCCTCAGCTGCAGAGCGAGTGAAAGGGAAGGCTCCTAGGACTTACCCGGGAGTCCCGTGGCTTTCACCACCTTCTACCCAGTAAGTCAGCTTGATATCCTGAACCAATTCAGTGTTTTTTTTTTCTTCTTCTTCTTCTTCAAAATGAGTCAACTATGTCTTCATATGGTAAAAGCAAGAGATGTATCTCCTTGCTGCCCGTGCTGTCACGCTTTCCTGGATTAGTTTTCTACCTATCAGTTTCTGATGTCCTTTATGGACTTGCTTCTGTCGCAACTTTCTGGCCCTCCCACCTTTAACAAACTGCAAGTCCCAGTAGAGTGGAGTCATTGGGAGTAGAGTACAAGTTTGTTGAGTAAACAAATTCCCTCCTTTCCAAACTGTAAATACAGGACACAAAGAAGTTAATTTGTTGGGCTTACATGATTAGTGAGTCTACAGCTAGAAATTTGGCTCTTGACTCCGTCTCAAGCATTATACCACACTGTGTCTACCGTTGTTATTACTGTCCAAGACTGTATGATATGAACTTAAGGAATGCAGTCTCATAGCTCCTGGCTTGCACTGCAGGCTGTCTGGACAGTCAGCGTAACTAATTATAAGATCAGTAACTAAGTAGCTGGCTGAAGTCCAGGAAACATCTACTGCATCAAATTCTATTCTTCAGCAAAGTTTGAACAAGCTACCCAGTACTGCTTGAAAAATCTTATGAACTTTAACTTTTAAGGACATCACTCAGTCTCACTTCAGTTGCATTGCTATTTTTAATTATAAAATTATTTACATTTTTTTCAATTGAAAATATTTTCCCATAGAATATATTCTGATCAGATTCCCCTCCCTCATCTCCTCACAGATCCTCCCCACACCCTCCCAACTTCTTACCTTCTTTCTCTCTTTAGAAAACAAACAGGAAAAAAAAAAGAGAATAAAACAAAACAAAATAAGCATGACAAATACACACAGAGTCACAGACACGCACACCATAAAAAATAAACAATTGGAAACTATAATATACCAGTAGAAGACATTTTGCCTTTTAAAAAAAATCTCCAAAATATTATTGAGTTGGTTTTGTGTTGGCCATTTACTGCTGGGCATGAGGTCTGCCATTAAGTGTAGTTTGTATACCCACAAGACTCCGCTGGGGAAACTAAATCCTAAAAGAATGGTTTCTTTCTTTCTTTGTTTCTTTCTTTTTTTTCTTTAAGTGCAGTTGTCAATTGGAGACTGCTTCTTTGTTAGTGATGGGAGCTCCCCTCTCAGCCCTGGGACCCATCTGGCTTGGGCATGTGCAGTCTCTGTGCATGCTGTGTGTCTGTGAGTTCCTATGTGCACCAATCTTGTGTCTGGGAGGCCATGTTTCCTAGGTGACTTCCATCCCCTCTGGCTTTTGCAAACTTTCTGCCTCTTCTTACTCATGGCTCCCTGAGCCCTGAGAGGAAGGATCTGATGAAGACATCTCATTTAGAACTAACTGTTCTGCAGTCTCTCACCCTCTGCACATTGTCCAGTGTGGTCTCTGTATTAGTTCCCATCTCCTGTAGAAGGAGCTGATGATGGCTGAGCCAGATACTGATCTATGGGGATGGCCCAATATCATCATGACTCACCTTAAAAATTATTTAATTTTTAATTCACCTTCTTTATTCTACTTCTGAAAAGTATAATTTTACCTTTTAAGGTTCTTGGGGTATTCTTTTGACACTTGTGTTTTGAGTATAGTTTTTCAGGTTTTTTTCTCCTAACCTCCACTTCCCCCTCATTTTCATCTAAGAAGTTCAGTGCATGGGCTATAGAACCTTAGGCCCCCATTCAGCCCAAGGCTTACCACTTACTAGATTTAAAGTATATTTATTGTTATTGTTGTTGTTGTTGTTGTTACTTTGCATGTCTGAGTATTTTACTTGCATGCATGTACATCATGTGTGTACAGTGCTTTGGGAGGCTGTCAAGAGGGCATAGCAGCCCTTGAAACTGTAGTTAAAGATGGTTGTGAGGCTCCATGTGGGTGCTGGGAACTAAATCTAGGTCCTCTTCAAGAGCAGTAAGCAATCGTCCCTGCTGAGCCATTTCTCTGGTCTTGGCTTACCAGATTTTTGACACTGTACAAATTGGCTAATTTTTCTGAACCGCGATTTCTTTAAGGGAGTAACAAGGGCATTTATATAGGTTACATAATAAAATATGCATAAAGAACTTTCTGATACATGAAACTGGATGTAGCTCAACTCTAGACTGCTCACCTATATGGTGCAAAGTCCTGGATTTAATCTCTAATCAAAAACAAATAAATTTTTTCTCATGTAAAACATATATTAGTGACAGTTAATAAGTATTATTATAATAAAAATTAGGTTTCATTGTGTGGGGAAATAAAGCATCAACAAAATTGAAAGTACCTCTAAATTTCTCTACATATATAATCATTCTTTAACCATCAGTTTTTCTTCATGGATAAAATTCTTTAAAAAGACACTCTTTATTCCTTTTCCTATCTCATAGTACTATTCAATTTGTATAGACTGGGCCATGTGTGCTATCCAGGGTCAAAGGTTATACTCTTGCAAACCGTGGTGATTATTAGGATTTTCTGCTTCTCATGAAGCTCTGTTGTCTGTGTTCTTCTCTTGTGTGATGAATCTTAGTCTTTTAGGATAATGAGACAAAGGTCACTAAGCCAGGCTGGTGGCCCAAGAGAATTGTGGTTTTTCTCTTTCAGAAGAAAATGTCTACAGTCTTGCAAATACACTTGGCAAAACTGTATGAGGCTCTGAATAACCTAATTAGTTGGAGTTAGTTAGTGGAGAGCATTTTGGTCACCGCCAACATGGTGAAGAATAAGGACAGGTGTGCTAGTACTTGGAAGAAACCTAACCAGAGATTTAGAAAGGAGCAAGATAAGATGTATGCCTCATGAAGGAAATACTCTTCAGGGTAAGGTGCTATTTTTTTTTGATTGCTTTTATTTTAGTTAAGGGTAGGTAGTGACATTTATGAAAAGAATTCACAGAAATTTAGTGGGAAGTCCAGAGCCAGCTCTCACCTTTAGGAAAAATGCGCAGTGAATCTTGTCATATAGGTTGTGAAGAGCTGTCCAATGGAAACGACCACCTCATCTATGCACTAGGATGCAGGGTAAAGCCATCCTAGGGGGATGGCAAAAATAATGGTTTATTACATCGTTGGTGTTCTTGCTTTTAATTAATGTCTATCTGCCACAAGGTAGCCAGAGCACAACTGTAGCTTCCAAGCATCTGTGGCGGAACTAAAAACTAAAACCACTTAGAAGGCTAGGAATTTGCCTGATTTTCAGAGCCACAAACATCTGGAGAAGGCAGAGATCTGGCAGAGGGTCCCAGCTGTACTCCCATCTTAGGAGACTGGGGATTGTTCAGCAGGACAGGCTCCAGGCTCTGAGGCTCTGTTCACCAAACTCACATCCAGAGACCAGCAGACCTGCCATGTATTCTATCCTGACACCAAGAACGCTTTGAGAACAATATTTCAATGTTTGGTTTTGTTTGGAGTTATATGAAATACTGGTACTAAGGAAAGGAACGGGTTAATCGCAGTGGGCCAAGCCTCTGTCTAGGCCTTTGAATAGACTATGGGTGTTTGAGACGTATAAGGTGAGTCTTGGTGTAGGATTCCTCAGAGGTTCCCCTGTGACTGGCAAGAGTCCGCCTGGGTAGAGAATCTATCTCCTTTTATTGTTTTGTGTTATATTTATCATCATCTTATAGTCACTGTGTGCCAAACAGGTTTCCATGAAATGATTTATTCTAATAATTAAAAAAAGACAATATTCTTTTGGTGGATGGCTGTTTTGTGTGAGTTATTAAATACAATTTGCCTTTTTCTTTGTCCCATTGTTGTATGAAATATTTATCTTTAATTAGTTTGAGGTGTACTGTGACTTACCTTTGTCTCTAAGTAAAAGATTTTTCCTCCTCAAAAATAAATGAACTCTGAGTTGACAGGAAAAAAAAAAGCACCTAAGTAAGATAAAAATTACTAAAATTTTCCAGTAAGAAGTCACTCCTAATTTGCTATAACTGAGTATTTTAGGTATTGACCATCTATTAAAAATACTTATTTGCATTATGTTCTATGTAAATTAGATGACTTACTTTTTCCATGTCTTTCTCTGTGTTTATTTTTAGTCCTGTTCTAAAGCAGGAACTAGGTCCAAATAAAATTAAAGCATTGTTCTAACCTGATTGGTCCGATACTCTTCTAAGAGCTAGGATGAGTCAAAGACTGTCCCCTTTTATTAGATTAAGACACTGCAAGATTCTAGACACCCAGCTTGAGTATTACCTAGCACTTTATGATTAAACTGATATTGTTCAATATTGTCTTCAGATAGTCTTAATATTTTGTATTAAAGGCTACTTGTAGCAAAGTAGGCTAGTTACAAACAGCCATCCATCCTCCCCCTTATTTCATTTGTGTTGAAAGAGGTTTTCACTTCCAGTGAGTGGGAAATGCTTATGACAACTAATACACTTGTTAACATGAATTACTTCTGCCGTACTTAGACATTTCTTCTGTAGTTTGATAGTGGCCATTTATGCTTTTTATTTTTTTTTAATTTTTTTAAATTTATTTTTATTTTTTATTTTTGGCCATTTATGCTTTACTGAAAAACATAATCTAGAAAATCTAGGAAGTAACAGGTAAATGAAGTGGGAAAAAAAGTCAAAACCATACACTGTTGTTAGCATGTCCGTCTAAACAATTTCATCCATGTAAAATAATGTAAATCTCACTGTAATTTCTAATCTTTTCTTTCAACTAAGAATATCTACTGAATATATTTCTGTTACCACATGCCTTTTGTCATGGCTGCATGTAAGTTATTTACTTAATCAGTCCTCTTTGTGGAACACAAGGTTGTTTCCAATCCTTTCAAGAATATAATTATCATTTGCATACATGTTCCATGTAACAAAACATATGTTCACATTCCTGTTTATTTCCTTAGAACATATTTCTAGAAAGGGAATTACTGAGTGAAAAATGTATATGAACTGTAAGCTTTTAGTTATAGTTACTAACCATTATTACCACTTTCCTTAGAAAGATTATACTATTCAAACATTAACTTGGCTGTAGCTATTGGTTTACTCACCTCAAACCTCGCAGCTATTTCCCCTGTGGCTTCTAAACACACTGATTATGAAGGTCGTATGTTGGCAAAAGGCAGGTCTCAGATAACTGGCTAGATTCTACAGTGCTGACTACTTCAGATTTATTAATTTGGCATGCTTCTTTTTCTTCTCTGCTATTGGCTGGTTGTGTTGGGACCCGTTAAATGTTTTTTTGCATTTTTCTGCATAGTATCTCTAAGAAATTGAGGACAAGAACCTGTAGACTGCTAGAGTCTATCAACACGTGGGCCAAGTGTAGGCAATTGGCAACCATTAACCACAGGCCACAGCAAGAGGTGAGACGTGTGATAAGTTTAGCCAGGAAAAGGTGCAAAGAGGGCTTGGAAGCACAAGATGCACCCTGCTCAACCATCACACAAATGAGTGTGCTCTGTGCTGTCACTGGCAAGTTGCCCATGCTTGCCCAGGTGGCTGCTATGTGACATCCAGGGAAAAGGCTATTCTTTAGTCATTTTCCTTCTTTCAAACAGGTTTCTTTCTCTACAAACTTTCCTGTGTGATATGATACATCATTTACATTTTTAGATTAAAATTATATGGAGAACATCACTGATGTAGCTTGGTGTTTTCGGTAGCATCCAGTAACGCCTCTATAAAACCCATGGAGGCATCTAGGTGCTCAGAACATCGACCAATGCATCAACCTGCAATCAGCACGTACTACTCCCCCCCCCTTCCCCCTCGAGCCTCATGCTTTTACTACAAAAAAAGTTTCTAGTCTCAAAAGGGAACTTAGTTCTCGGCAACCTTAGCGTAAAATGCTTCTTCAGCTTTTCTTAGATCCGCCCGTCTCAAAATGCAAGTGCAGTCAAAATTAGCTCCTAAGATTAATTTTGTGTGTGTGTGTGTGTGTGTGTGTGATCGCTCTTACACCTTCGAAACTAAGCTGTTTCACTTCCTTGGGAGAAAACAAATTTCTTTAAGTTTGGTTTCCATTTCCCATTATTATCCCTGAAGTGCCTACTTTTTAATAAACATTTTTGTGAATGACTGAAAATGTTCTTCATTTTCACAAAAGCAAGCTATCACAGTTGCTAGCAGCGTGCTAGCGTGGACTCACTTAGGTGGGCATGGGTCCAACTGCCTGGTTTCTTTTTCCGGCAGGACTGGCTACTGTCTGCCAGGCCACTTTCTAAATCTTTCTGATCTTTGATGTTCATGGTTATAAAGTGATGATACAAATAAAATTTCTCCTTAGAGAACAGCTTGTTCTTGAGATCAAATGAAATACAATAATAGACTACTTGGTTAACTGGTCAGTACACTTCAAGTAAACTTATTGTAATGCTATTATTTCTATTATTATTATTTTGAAGGCACGTGAGACTGTTTTCCTTGTTGTGAGCCTGTCTCTCTGTGTTTTAGTTGGAATGAAAGCCTGACTATGGTTGACTGCAATGTCAGGAGCACTTGGTGTTCCTTCATCTTAACATCCAGAGTTCTTTGTAGAAGTAATAGCTAGAGTCACACATATACTTTTATTGAGTCTAAATTTTTCAGGAGTATGCACCTGTCTTACCATTAAGCTGAATCCTTAGCCCTCCTTTCTTAGCTGAGAAAAAAAAAAAAAAGACCTGTCAAGAGTTTCCCAGGGCCATGTGAAGAGCACCCTAAAAACCTAAGGGGTCAGAAAGGTAGAAAGTCTTCCCTCGGCCCCCTTCCCTTCCTCTTTCACCCTTGTGTGTTTCTTTTCTGGCTTTCCTTGACATTTTGTTCTCCTTTTTCTTTTCTGTTTGTCTTTTCTTCTTCTTCTTCTTTTTTTTCCTTTGCCAAGGATTTGCTCTGTAGCTCGCTCTGACATGGCAATCATTCTGCTTTTTCAGGCCATTTCTGAGCCCTGTCTTATTCCTTCTACTAAGAGAGAGGCCGAGATCCTGAGTTCCAGCATTACCACTTCGTTCGATGCTGTGATGTGTTACCAAAATAGAGTGGGATTGGTTTTGGTTTTGTTATTTAAAAATGAGGGGTTTGGTCAGGCAGGTAGCCTGGTCAGGTAAGAGTGCTTAATCTCATATGCCAAAACCCTACACTGAGCTCCAGCGCCAAAGCAAAAGCAAGACTAGTGGCTGTACATGCCTATTTTCCTGGCATTCTGGAGAAGTGAAGATCAGAATTTCAAGGTCGTCTTTAGCTACACTGGAGTTCAAGGCTACACTATACTGCATGAGACCCTGTCTTAAAGTAAATGGATAAATAAATAAACAACAAGCTGGTGGCTGGGCAGGGGGCATTATAGTTCATGTCTGCTATCCCAGTACTCAGACTGCTGAGGCAGGAGGATTGCTGTGAGCCAGCTGGGCTATATAGGGAGTTGGAGGCAACACTGGGCACCCAGACTACAGAATGAAGCCCTATACTCAAAAGGAAAAAGAAAAGACTTCAACTAAAAAAGGTTTAAAAAAGGGTTTTTTTCCACTTCCATGTGTAATGATTCATCTGTAGAGCACCTTACGTGACAGTCAGTGCTCTTTGTACAAACACCTTAAATGCTTGCTCAGCGCAGGGGAACTTGAAGAAGGCATTTTCCCGATGAGAGGGAGCCAATCCATGTTATCTTTGGCCATGTATATTATCAATTTCCTATCTTCAGGGGCTCAGGAGGGGGGTCTGTGAGAGAGGACCTTCGCCTCAGAGGAAGGGGGTATCCCACCTAACCCACGAGGCTGTGAGGTGTCCACTAAGCTCTTCACTTGCTTTGATGATGCCTTAGGTGTCTTGGGTCCGACCCTGAGGGTGGGGTGAATTTAGACTGTGTTTATCGATTAGTGTCTCTCTAGGGTAGCGATGCAGATGGCGTGGGTAATTAGAATCGGCTTTTGCCTTAGTGATACAGCTTTGAGAAGGAAACTATTGCTTTGTGACTTCTTCATCAGAAGTGAGTGAGATGGGGAAGAACAAACTAGGATAACTTCCTCCTAAATTTGAAACAGTAAGCACGGCCATCCCCTCCAGTCTTGTGACACCCGTTCTGGTACAGCTGAGTTCTCTGTAGTTCTTAGAGTCTCTTCAGCACAGGAGATACATTTTAATGGGCCTATGACCCCTGATTTCTGAGTGATTCCTTTCAAAGGGAAAAATCATAACTTCTAACGCAATCGAGAAGAATGATTGACAAGTTACTTTTCCTTTCAAAAGGCCTGGGACCCTAAGACCTAATGCTCTTGGTGAAACACACACACACACGCACACGCACGCGCACACGCACACGCACACGCACACGCACACACACACACACACACACACACACACAGGTCTCCAGGAACTGGGGCAGATTGCTTCCTATTCCAGGTCTGAAGCAGGATCCAAGTTTCAATCTCTGACCCCAAGTGATCTCTTCTTCAAGATGCTTGTGTGGCGAGGAACAGCCAAGTCCTGTCCTTGAGAAACACTTGTTAAAACCACATAACCCGAAGAACTAAGGAGAACTTGTAGCTGTTCATGGCGTGATGACCTGAAGAACGTCTTCAGTTCATGGTCACGGCTGCCCAGGACAGTGGCTTTGGCAACCACAGTCTCCCCAGGCCTTATGTTACATACAACACCACCACCGAGGAGGAAGACGCCAGCGCCATCCTTGAGTACCATTTCCTACTCCGGCCAAGAACACTGCATTTCACTGCATAGGCAGCCGTCTCTAGTGCTTCAGTGCGGTCACACTGCTACCCAGTGTTTCCCCTGACTCCTCCAACGTTCCAACAAGAGGCCTAAACCTCAGACGTAAACACTGGACAAGTAGTTGAGAACTAAAAATAAGTTTTCAGATTCAAAACTCTTGTGTTTCTATGCCTGCAAATCTTTCTCTTAGTGCGTGGGCGCCGCTGCCATCCTGGTCCTAGGTTGCTGTCTTTGGTCTCCTGGCAGAGGAGTTTTCTAGGGTATTTTTCAAACTTTCCAGCTTAGCAAAGCACCAGCTAAAATTAAAAGGAGAACTAGGCGTCGGTCGGAGGCAGTGTTGCTCTTGATGGGGGAGGGGAGATTGCTGACACAGCGAAAATAAGACAAAAACGTTTGGAACTTTAGGCTCTGTGCTTCTCAAATGCCTCTTTTAGAAATCGCTTAAGTCGTTATTAACATCCACCACCCACCTTCCCTTTTCGGTCCTGACACTGGGTAATAATAGATAATGTTGACATATGTTCCCCGCTGGTTAGAAATACTATACTTCTGTGAAAGGTAACATTTTCAAGCTATGACAAAATGTATTTTACTTGGACAGAACATTAGCTATTGGACTAATGTCAGAACGTGGGCTGTGGGGTAAAACTTTTTAACATTTTAGCTGTGGGAGAAAGTTTGTTGGGAAAGTTAAAGGCATCAGCACGGGGCGTGTTTATCTTTCACCAGTTCTAAAGGTATTGGCTTAGTGTCAAACACTTATGTCCTTAGGAATGTAAAGGAAACATTCCCAGTATGTATGAAGAACAGCTGTCCATGGACACAGCAATTTTTAAAAGTGATTATGCCCAGCTTTACTGTAGTATGGAGCATGGAATCAAAAATATTTTTTCACTGTGTACCAAGGAATTCTGTTTATGGGCCAGTTCTGCATGAGACATATGCTGTGGTTCTGTCGTTTGTTCTCCACGTGATGTACTCTGAAATATGTTTTAAAAAAATAAAGGAGAGAGAAAGGGGGAGGGGAGGGAGGCAGGGAGGGGGAGGGGAGACTCACTTCTGATGAACTGTGGTCCTCAAAACTACTTTTGAAAGTAATTTAGGAGACGAGTTAGGAAATGCCCCAGCTGGCTTCCAACCTCCAAAGTCTGAACAGCCCTGTGCAAAAACTGGAAAAATTGATTTTGTTTTGAAGGCTCACACAGACTGAAGTGTTGTGGAAGTTGGACAGAGTTTTTATTGAATCTGGTCCTTTGTGTTTTACGACAGTCTGAATGGGTGTTAAGATTCCACGAATAAATCTCCTGCCGTTTCCGAAATCTCTGATATAAGCAGGAGCTCAGTCAATTTGTGCTCTGCACAAATGTCTTTCAGAATGTTAACAAACATGGTGCACTGATGGGTGGGTTGGCCCACGGGAGAGCAGTCTGCCTTGCTTGGTAGGACATTCTGGTTTGGTTTTTCTCTTGTTTCTCAGTGTTGTGGTTACTGAGAAGTAGTAGGGATGCTCCAGTTTGAGTCTGAAATGGTCTCCATCTGCTGAAGCATTTGAACACCTGGCCCCCAGTTAGTAGCGCTGTTTTAGAAGGTTAAAGAACCTTTGAGACCTGAAGCCTGGTTGGCAGGAGTATGCCACCAAGGACCAGGTGTTGAAGGTTATTTCCTTCCAGGTCCTTGCTTATATCTGTTTCCTGTGTTCCGCCCTGCGAGGAGTCTGTTGTAGGGTTCCGTCCCTGTTCCTTCGCTGCCATGATAAATAGACGGAATCCTATAAAACCGTGTGCCTAAACAAATCTTTCCTCTCATAGCTTGTTCTGTTAAGTGTTTTGGTCACTGTGATAAAAAGAAAAATAAAAAATAAAAGAGTATGGAAAAAAATAGCGATGAGCTGGTGGGGGTAAAACCCAAATCTTTGGAATAGGGAAGAATCATTGGAGACTGTTCGGGGAAGTTGTGCTAATCGCTTTCCACTGAAGGCTTGGCTAAGTTTCCACAACGAAGTCATCAGGTCAGCTCCCAGGAAATGTCTTAGTCATTTTCTTCAGGCCTCAGGTGAATAACTGGGGGAACACTGTTAGCAGAGACGAAAACATAGCTTTAAAACACTGTTTTCCTATAGCTTGCAACCATTTGTGATGCTTTAGTATACTTTAGACTCAAATGCTAAATTGATAGTAATCTAAAACTAGTTTCCAACTGAAAAGCCAGCAAGCTAAAGAGGTGAAACCTCTACATTTTTACGATGACAATTAGGTCATATGCAAACCAAATACTTTGGATGGAAAATCATGATAGGATATAAAGAGTCTTATGTTATACAATTAATGTAGTAAAAAGTTGTATATTGAGTAATTGGAAGTTTTATAATATACAATTATCATTATAATTATCATTCTGAATCAAACACTGGCTTCTCATTTTGAGGTCTAAATTTTAGTGCCTTATATCATATTCTTCACGTACTTAATGCTGTGGTGGCAAAAATTAATTTTGTGGTTAAAATAACAGCAGCATCTAGCTCCTGTTTGTCCACAATTGCTCTTCGAAGGTGATTATTTATTTTGTGTATAAAGTAAACACCTAGACATATTCCCCTTGTTCATGGCTTTTCATGCAGCCTGGGTAGACAAGGTGAGCCATCATTTTGGTTGAATTTACTTTCATGATGAAATTGATGTCCTAATGGGGGAAGTTTTATGGGAAATTTTTTTTAATATTTTTATTTTTATTTAATTTTTAAATTTATGTGCATCGGTGTAAGGATGTCAGATCTTGGAGTTACAGACAGTTGTGAGCTGCCATGTGGGTGCTGGGAATTGAACCCGGGACCTTTGGAAGAGCAGACGGTGCTCTTAACCACTGAGCCAATTTAATGTACTCTTTATTGGTGTTATATGTTGGACCAGTTAGTTGATGTGCTTCTTGTTGAGGGCCAATTTCTGCCCACTGATTCTTACTCAAGGTTTTCACTGAAGTAGCAATTACCAAGTAGAATACCAAGTAGAATAATGTTCCCCAAAATTATGTTCTAAATTGCTATCATGTAATTCCCAATGAAGTTAATTATGACTCAGTAAGACTTGGTGATATAGCATCTTAAGGGCTTTAGAACTCTGTGATCTACCTACCATATAAGATACCAGGCCAACAGTGCTTTTAAAGAGGGGAATTGAGTCTCTTGAAGGTAAGATATGGCTCTACTAGCAACTATGTATATAATGGAGCCTAAATAGTAGAATTTAACATCTTTGAACTTAGAGAGCATTTTGATCTTTTCGTAGCTTTCCTCTTTTGGGGAGACTGATTTATACAAGCTTAAATTTACTCTGGTGTGTTAAGAGTACATTGGCATGAGTTACCTTCTGTCTTATTCTCTCACCATCATTTACTGTAATAACACGTAATTTTTATTTCCATTAATTGTAGAGCATTTGCTTAAGTCATCACCGCTTAGCTATTATTTCTTGGAGCTAAACCATTATCTCCCTTAAACACAGATGTTTATATTTTGCATAATATAATTTCTATCATAAGAATTCATTATAGTTTTCAAAATACTTTGGGTCTCATTTAGCATATGTCTTAGTTTAGACTTTTGAAAAAATGGATTAAAAGGTTCCATGACCTATTAGATAGCAACAAAGTATGTGTCACTAAGTAGGCTCCTCATACAACTTTGTCACTGCACAAATGAAGGTTTAAGGCAGGCCATTGTTTACAGTCTGGTGTGAACAGAATATCCTGTAATTAGTATCATCTGCTGGGCTATCTGAGGATAAGACTATCTCTGCTCTTACAAGTCAGTATGTGAGCCTTTCCTGGCTCCATGATATTCTTTTGGTTTTATCTGAGAACCTCGATAGACTAGTAAGATTACATTGTATCTTTCTTCAATTAAACATAAAGATAACGGTAAGCTATAAAATTAGCAATGAAAACCAATGTTTTAGTTTACCTAGCATAAGGGTTTTATTGCTTTCAAATAAAAAAGAATGAGTCTAATTCTCTTGTTTTTGTGTGCCCCTTTTAGAGAGCATCTAGTGGGCCTGATTGATCTTCTAGCTGTAGAGAACTGTTGCTTGAGGTTGGGCCTTCAGTGAAAATTTATCAGAACAGGTGATACTTAATTAAAGCATAAAAAGTTGAACTTATGTAGGTCATGTTAGAGTTGGAGGAATATCTTAGCTATGTCTATGGGACAACAGTGAGATTTTATGAGTAATATGTGTCGTGTACAGGTTGATTTTCCCATAC
>NC_140491.1:82244002-82361502 GCF_964271855.1 Acomys minous
GTTTTCTTTTAAAGATTGAAGAGAGAGTCCCAAGGAAAAGCCCCATAATCTTTGAAATATGTGTGTGCTGTTTAATCAGTTTAAACAAATGACTGATGCAGATTTTTTATTCTGTTTATCTAGATATCTAGAACTCACTGTCTACTATCTGTCACTTAAAAAAATGTGACTCCTTGTTTTATTGAAGGCAAATTTTATTTCTGGTTTTACCTAAGTTTTTAACTATAGGTAGAGTGGGATAGAGTTAATTTTGAATTTTCAAAATTAAGAAAGAATGTAATACACACACATATACACATGCACACACACACACACACAGACACACACACACACACACACACACACACACACACACACACACACACACCAGGTCTAAATATATCTGTGCTTGTTTTTCAAAATGCAGTAGCCAGTCATTAAATTTTTCCTTCTCAGCTCTGCACTTTATCTCAACGACACTCATCTGTTAAGTATTAACATGTTGAAATATTTTTTGTGCATTTTGTGGACAGATGTCGCTGCTACAGATTTTTGACCAGCACAACGATATAAAAATATTTGTAAAACTTTCTGTGATCCAGCAGTGGCAGCCAGTGTGCTAGCTAAAGTCCTGAAGCTTGAGGTAGTTGCTGACTCAACAGTTGTTGTCTATGCAATAAGAGTCAACGTAAAGGGAAAAAGAAACCTTAGTACTTTAGGAGTTTAACAATAGCCTCTACACCTGCTGCTTTTGTTTTCTTTCTGCAGCAGAGACAGGAGACAAAGCCAGGCAGGGTATAGATAGTGGTGCATTTTCCCTCTTTCTCCAAGCTCTTGCTGCTTTTAGCAATTAAAAAAACAAATACGCAAACAAACTTTACTCTCACCTTCTTTTGGGAGATAAGAATTATTGGGCTGCACTGTGTCTTCATATTATTGGTACCTAATGATGAAAAGAAGGTAGAGGGATTTAGCTCTTAAGATGGTGTATCTGGTAGCCATTGGAGCACATGCTGTGGTAATGTTGACATGACGAAGTTTATTTTCATGTGTTCAAGCAACAACAGCAACGACCTCTCAACCTATTCTTCTTTCTTTCTTCCTCTCTTTCCCTTTTTCTCCTCCTCATCCTCATCTTCTCTCTTCTCTTCTTCTCCTTCTTTTCTTCTCCCCATCTTTTCCTCCTCCTCCTCCTCCTCCTCCTCCTCCTCCTCCTCCTCCTCCTCCTCCTCCTCTTCTTCTTCTTCTTCTTCTTCTTCTTCTTCTTCTTCTTCTTCTTCTTCTTCTTCTTCTTCTTCTTCTTCTTCTTCTTCACCCTAGTTTGGCTAGAACTGACTACATAGACCAGCCAGGCCTCAAACTCACAGAGACCTGCCTACCTCTCCTTCCCCAGTTCCAGGATTAAAGGTGAGTGCAATTGTGCCTGGCTCTTTGTTTTTGTTTTTGTTTTCTTTCTTTCTTTCTTTCTTTCTTTCTTTCTTTCTTTCTTTCTTTCTTTCTTTCTTTTTTCTTTCTTCCTTCCCTTTCCTCTACTTTAAAAATTGATATATATTTATTATTTTTTTATTTTACATTAATTGTTGTTTTGTCTGCAGGTATGTCTGTATGAGAGTCTTAGATACATTGGACCTGGAGTTACAGACAAATGTGAGCTGCCAAGTGGGTGCTGGTAATTGAAGCTCTGGAAGGTCAGCCAGTGCTCTTAACTGATGAGCCATCTCTCCAACCTGGTGGAAACTATAAAATGACTATGAGTTGATTAAGAACCTCATAAAAAATGCTGATTCTGGCTCAGTGGCTGTAGTAGAGCTTGCCCAGGTCTCTAAGAAGTTTCCAGGGGCTATGCTGCTGGCACATGCACGCCACGTTGGACGGTGAGTCGCTTGTGTGTCTTGCCTTCATTTCCTAGGTTTTTCCTTTGGAAGCATGTTTTGTTCTGCACTTCTTCTCTTCCCTCTGTAAGGCTATCCTTTTCAGCCTGTAGTAAGGAGATGAGCTGACTTAAGAAACCAAACACAGTAGAGAAGCAGCTACCCTTTCCAAGCACTTTACCAGGAAGAAAGGAACACCATGAAGTGGTTCTTCAGACCACACACATTTTCCCTTTCCCTACTGGGTAAGCTGGGAAGAGAAGAGAGTTTAGTTATCAAACTATTAATTCATCCCCTCAAGATTCTGTTTTGTTGTCTTTGAGTAGTTTACATTCTAGAAGAGTGAGACAGATGATGAACATATATATATATATATATAAAACATCTCCATGTTTTGCTGAGGTGGATAAGGACAAATGCCACTAAATGGAACCCTAAGATTATGTAAGATGTGACCAACTGACTTGATTAGCTTAGTAAAGGGTGGGTGCTGAAATCCTTTCTCCATCTGGCAGCATGCTTTCAAGGTGTGGCCTCAGTTGTTTCTCTTTCTCCTCTGCTTTGAGGGCCCATGACTATTGTGTCTCTCTGGTTGTACTTCACACGTTCAACGACATTAAGAAATGTTCTCCTGGGGTCTTACCAGGTGTGGTCTTTACTTTGTTCCATGACATTCAAACTTCCTATCACCAGTGACAGATGACAAGCTCCTTGAAGAAATCCACTCCTGAAAACAATTCAACGGAAAATGAAGTAAAGGGCGTAAGTGCTGTGGAAGTCAGGCTTTCGGTTCCTCCTTCACTGCTCAATGTTCTGGGGCTCTTTGGGTTTTTCAAGGTGACAGAGTGAGTTCTGGAGACTTGTGGGGGGATGGGAGGGGGATTGGTTTATTGGTAGTGGATTGCACAATACCTGCCAAGTACTCACGAACTGTTTCTCTCTCTCTCTCTCTCTCTCTCTCTCTCTCTCTCTCTCTCTCTCTCCTCTATTTTTAATAAATAAGAGGGCCAATGATTAAATGTTAATCTGACATTGTATATTGAACAAAATGCACTTAAGTATCCTTTCTCATTTTGAACCACTGTTCCTGGGGCTGCAGGGAAGTAGGATCCTGGTTTAAAGGAATGACATACTGTTATGATCCTTGCTATCAGTGTGGGTCTATTAGTATGTATACCTTGGTCTTAAGGGGAGACTCTATTCCAGGGTTCTGTAATTGTGCAGTAAATTAGACTTGCCGCACTCAGATGGGGTTTTCACAGAGTCATCAGCGAGTCACCAAAGAACTTATTCTGAAATCCACTGTAATAGCTATTTGTTTTAGGATTGACTCTTTGCTATTTGAATATGTCTTTTCTTTTGTTTTCATTATAAATGTATTAGACACACTTCTGGGTCAAGATTAAAATAATGTCCAACTAACTGAGTTAATTTGATACAGTGACACACACCATTCCAAAGTGGCTGTGCTCCGAGTCTCTGGCCCAGGGATCTAAAATGGCTGAGAGTCTCTTGACTCTGATTTCTTCATCTGTGAACTGGGCAGTGTGTTTCACTCGTACAGAGCAGGCTAGGACCGTCAATTAGGTATTTGTTTAAAGGGCCTTGATAGCTTGAAAGAATGACCTTTTATAAAAACAGGACACATGGTATTTATCCTTGCAGTATTTTCTTGATTCTAATTATAACTTACTTTTTTCTAACTCACAGAAGGAGACCGGAAGAGGGAAAATGTGAGTACAGAAAGTGTCCCTTATTTCTATCACAAAAAGATTTTACAAAGCTGTGGGGGAATGTTACACTATGGCCTAGCCTGATCCTGGGTGGGTCTACTATTAAATTACTGTGTAAACATGATAGCAGATCCTGTCAGAAATCTCCTCAACTCTTGGGGAGTTGGTATATGAGTCTATGTATGTAAACTTAAAATTCAGGAGCTGTCATGATGAGACAGCCTTTTATTTTATTTTAATTTTTTTGTAATTTTTTAAAAGATTTTTTTTACTTTAATTTCATTCTTTCCTAAGGAAGGAAATGGAGATTTTAAGTTATGCGACACTCCCCAAACTGCAGCTATTACTCTAATCACATTACACTGATTATTACTTTGCGTATGGAATGGTTGTAGGAGGCTAAAACCACCATTTCCAAAACAGTTAATGAAATTAAAATGAATCTTAGTGAGCCACGCTGAGATTCTAACATCCCTTTTAGTATGAGATGCGTATGATCTATCTGATGGAAGCTTCCTTATACTAGACACTATGTTATTAGGGTCTTTGTGTCTCTCAGTGTTCTGGGGTTTAAAAGTGGGCACTGGCTAACTGCTTACATAAGTAAGCAGGCTATTGGAAGGCTATAAGGTGGCCACAAGGAAAAGGACAAATGGCCAATGTTCAGAAAGTTCCAGAATAGCAGAACTGTGGGGGATCCATGTAACAGAGTGAAAGAAGTCTACTCATAGTCCCACTGTAGATCCAGCACCTGGTTCCTGCATCTTTCAGAGGGGCTGACTAGGCTGTGCCTCTACCTAATGCCAGAGAAGCTGGGTGGGTAGGCATGAATAGAATATTTTGATGGACAGAGTGCTAAGATCTTTCAAGATGTGTATAAAAGAAAATGATTGCTTGCTGAAAACTAAAACCAACCAACCAACCAAGAGCCTCCCTTCCCCCTTAAAGAAAGCCAACAAGAAGAAAGTAAAACAGAGGAGGAAGAAGAGCCTAGTTACCAAAAGAGGGCTCAGAACAGACACAAATGTATGCATGTCTTGGAAGAGCTCCGCGTCTGAGGCTTTCCTCGTGGAAAGGACTGAGAATCAGGTCGACTGATGGCATGCAGTGTGAGTGCATACTTCTTGCTGCTTTAGTCATCCAGTTATGTTTAGATGTTCATATCTCATTCAAATCAGCAAGAAATACCACAACAGTAATAAATGGTTTTATTTGGTTTGGCTACACGGATTCCTTAACTCCTTGATTCTCGTTGTCATATGGCCATGAACTTTCTGAAGGAAAACCAGAGATTTATTTATATAAAATACAGTACACTGACTGTTGGAACTGTGGCTCCCTAGGTGCTTTATCAGAAAGGGTACTGAAAATCAAGCTGTCTGTGTCTCTATCTTTTCTTACTAGCTCCTTTCCTCACCTGTTCCATCTGTATCAGCTGGGTGGTCCTCAGCCTAAATGTCTGAGCAAGAAATAAGATTGGTAAAGAATCAGGCCGAAGAAACTGTGTCATCACATTAACTTGTATGGCTTACTGAGGCATCACTCTAGTCACAGCTTCAAATAATAAGGACCATGTATACTTAGGCATAGAGCTCTCCTCTTGACTTTAAATGCAAACATTCTGGACAAATTTGTACTAAATAAATAAGAACACTCACTGTGGGAAATAATAAGCAAGTAAAGTAAATGCATGCAGCTAGCTTCTTAGCTTAACTTAACTGGAATTTTTTTCTTCCTAAATGTATCACATAATAAAAACTGATTGCAGTAGGCCATACAGAATAGTTGTGTGCTGCCATGTTGTCTTGAGCCAAGGGAGCAGGAGGGGAGTTGGTTGATATGTGATCAACAGAGGCCAAGTGGCCCTTCTAGGAATGGTGTCTTCTGTCTGAGTTTAAACCTCTGTGAGTGGGAATTTAAGGATTAAAAATCAGGAAGACCTTCAGTGTTAGGGGCAATTCTTACATCTTTAAATTATCCAATTCCTATGACTCTTTAGGGGGAGCTTTTGGGAAATTAAAAAACTATTTAAAATAATATTCACGCACACACACACACACACACACATTTACTTTTCTTGAATTTGGACTTGCTAAGTGGGGAAGGAAAATAACAAGAGTTCAATTCTTGTGTAACCAGATTTAGTGTTTCTATGTGGACTGTTGAGCTCACAGTAAAAGTATGAAACTAATGAGTATCAGAAACTGTCCAGACTTTTTCTATACACTTGACTATGGATTCTGTCCCTGGCATTGCCTGCTGGTTCTGATTTTATGGTTTTCTATTACATTTGTGTTTGAAAAGCTTATATCTTTTTCTGTTTAAAAAAAATCTTAAAGCCAGCTCCTAGGACGCTTCCATCCAGTGAAACAACTGAGTTCAGAAGGAATTCCAAAAAAGCTACGTCTTTCTGTCATTGACGTGATCGTGTTTTGACCTACTTATTTCAGTGGGCAAATGAACTTAGTCATCCCAGAGCCTTGTGTGCCTTGGTGACTGATACCTTACAAGGATGCCCCAGGCGAGGGAACATAATTTTTTAACCAAAGAACATTATCTTATAAACAATGGTAGATTAAAGATTATGTATATGTATATATTTAAAGAGTGTTAGACTCACAAGTTCTGTATAGACAGGTTACTTAACTCACTAATAAAATGTTTTAGTGACTTCTGTACTGGTTTTTATAATGCTTGGACCTGTGAAAATTAAACTATTGACCATCTAAAAGTGGAAGCATTTTTCTTCCCAGTTAGCAGATAATTCAACTTGCTTTCATGTGAATTGCTTCTCTAGAAATGATTCCGTCTTTGGAATTGAGTTAAAACTGCACATTACATATCAAATACAGTTTTTGAAACTCTCTTTCTATTTTGCATATTCTAGAATGTTCCCAAGGAAGTCCTTTTGATCTAGGAGCTTCTTCCAGGTAATATGAAACCAAGGGCCTTAGGTGATGCACTCACGTACTAGCTTGCTTAGCTTCCTCGGCTTGGTGGTTCCATAATCTTCACACTTGGCTGCATCTAAGGTGAGTTTATAAAACCAGAGTGTTCAGTTAATCAGTGAACTTGGTGTTCCACCTGGATTCCAGGAAGAGCTGCCAAGGCCGTCCCAAGCTTTTATTGAGAGGTGGAGTGTACAAAGGTGCCTAGTTTTCCTCATAGGCCTATTTCCTGTAAATCAAAGTGTCTCCCCTCATTCTTTAGGAAACCAATTCTAATTTGCTGATTTATATTTCCATTAAATTTAGTTTAAAAAGTCTTGTAAAGGATTTTTTTAAAAAGCCGTATTTAATGTTATTCACGTGCATTAGCTATGCATATCAATTAAGAGGGCACATAGCCTCACACTTGGTCACTATTTACATCGTGGAAATTAGATATTTTACCAGCTGTAAAAACTGAAATACTTTGGCGATAGGCAATGAACGCACCATCAATAACTAGAGATAGTAGCCAGGGCTGGGATGTAGCCTAGCATGTGCATCACACACATACACTGAATATGCAGAAGCCACCTGGACACAAATGACCATTAGAAGTGCTCCCCACTGCTTCCTCAACTGTGGGTCTCCACCCTGTGTCAGGCCAGCTAACAGAATGTAGGGCTTATGGAAAAATTCGAAACAGTAAAAGATTTCTGAATGCAGCAACTTAATACCAATTCAAAATCAGGTGCATGATAGATCAATGGTGCTCTCAGAGGCGTTGCCGCATTCTGCGCATTTTGTGATGGCATTTTAGGCCTGGTCCTTGACTTTTGTGTATGTTAGGTAGATGCCTACTTAAGCCTGGGCACTTCCTACTGTCTGCATATACCGTCACATCCCAGCTTACCAAGGACTGTTGCCTGAAACGCCCAGGCTCACACTCAAGACTACTGTGTATTGTCAATTGCAGCACTGCTACTGTATTCACAAAGCTTTCTGCCTTCATAGAAACAAATGTGTTAATTATCTTTAATATATTTCCTACCATCGTTCTTCAGCATATACATTTCAAATTAGTACATCTTCAGATTGTGTTGTTAGAATGTCTGATTTTAAAAATTACTGTTTGAGTGGCTGACAAGTAAAAAAGTTACTACAATGAGTGTTAGTTTGGGCTTAGGACATAAATTTCACAATTTCTGAAATGGCCCTAAACAGACCTTTGTTGTTTTAATATATTTCTAAAAAGTGCCATCCTCAGCATTGATGAGTATAAAATCAAATTAGCAGTCTCTGAAAATATTGAACCTGTTGTATGTCCTGCATTGTCAAATATTCAGCCAAGATTTAGTTCTTTATGTAAATTAAAATAAGCAAATCTATCTCTTAATATGCAAAAATTCTTTCATATTTAATCATATATAATATTAAAAATTCTTTATGATTCATTTACTTGTGAATGTTCAATTTGTATACCTATCTTAGAATTTCTTGCAAAGGCTGTTGCAATGGACAAAGTTTAAGAACTCCTTGGCTGAAACATTCTTTGACAAAAAGTAAATCATGGCTCCTTCATGCTGGATTCTGCTCAACTGTTTTCAGTGGAACATTGTGTTTAAAGGTAGAAGCACTGAGGGAGGGAGCTACAACCAGGATGTAAAATGAATAAGTAAATTAATAATAATAATAATAATAATAATAATAATAATAATAATAATAATAATAATAAAGCAGAAGACAGAAAGCATGGGTTCAAATCTTCCATTATTCCTTATCGGTCATGAGGTTTCAAAATAGTTATTTCACTAGTTTCCTTATCTCTAACATATTGTAGCAATGTCTACTTCATCAAAAGATTACAGTGTTTAGTATATTGCCTAGGTGAAATAGTAGTCCATTAAGTGATATTTTTCTTGTGAGTACATGGAATTAGTTTTGTTACCAAATGTATTTACCCACTTAAAAATTACTTCTTACAAAAGCTCTTAGTCTGCACTTTGATATCAGTTAATGTGGCAGACCCTGGTGGCTGTTTTAAAATACTAGGAATCACTCATAAAATAATGTGTAAATTTCAGTCAGAAATGATTATCACTAACACCTTTGCAAATTTCATTCAGATTTTTAATAAACATGCCATACATTTATTCTAAAAGTATGACTAATAACATATATCCAGACTTCAGTCTTCAAAAACAAAAATTTTAGATGAATGTAACTGATTTGCATACTCTCTTATTGTTGGATATTTAGCTTGTTTGTAATATTTTCATTATGGAAAGCATCATTGCCACAAACATTTGTCTACATGTCTATTTAAAAGTATAATTAATATTGTATTTAATATATGCATATTTTAAAAGGATTTAACAGAAGACTTTTCTGAAGACTTGTAGCAATTTATTTGCACTTCAGTGTTTTCTAATACGTTTGTCATCTTCAAATCGCAACTTTTAAAAGTTCTGACCTGTTCTGAAGGCCGTTGTTGGAGAGCTGCTCTCCACGCCCAGCTCCCCGGCTGAGCAAAGCCTAAAAAGAGGGAGTTTTTGAACCACAGACTGATGGGAACCTCAGCATACAGGGCTGCTTTGAATATATGTCTATGTTGTTTCCCTGACTAGAATTGCACCCAATCATAGCAAAAAATTACCCAGTATTCTTCCCCCACCCACCCACACACATACAGAGAGTTTTGACCTGTTACTATCAAAATACAAATGAACAAATTCCTGCCAATTTCTAGCATATTTAACACACACATGCACAACTATCATACTTTGCCATGGCACATCTTAAACCAAATAGATATTTTATTTCTGAATGAAGGGACTAAGAAAAGAATTACACAGTTAACTTTTTAAAACTACAAGACTTAAAAAATGGATAAATGCCGGAGAAGACGAGTCATTCATGTCTCTGCCTTCATTCGGAATGTTAGTGGCCACCAGAATGGCAAAATGGACCATTTTGTTTGCACATCAACTCGACCCTTTATGTGAGATATATTTCTTTGGTTACTGTGCACAGATGACTCTTTAGCCAGTGTGTGTTTACTGGACACAATGGGCGTTTGCCAGCGGAATATACTGCACATGCAGCCTGATTTCAGGATTCAGTTCTTGGTTCTTCAAATTTTTTTCAAGACCCAAGTGGATGTTCGGCCTCATCCTGGCATCCTGAGCACATCAGTGACAAAAAAAAAAAAAAAAAAAAAAAAAAAAAAAATTGACATATTGGTGCAGGAAGACAGCAACATACAAGGTCAACACATTTCATAATACATTGAAGGTGATATAGGAAAAAGAGTGAAAAAACGAGATAGAGTTGGGATGTGAGCAGTGGTTCACACTTCTACATGTGTTTTCAGAAACACAAATTAGAAGGAGGCAAGGAATTTGTGATTGCCTAGGGCAAACGTTTTCCAGGGTGTCTAGTCCTGGGAGTTCAGGTATATCTGTTTGACTGGTGTATTGGATTTTTAAAAAATCTGGGGCTGGAGAGATGGCTCAGTGGTTAAGAGCACCGCCTGCTCTTCCGGAGGTCCTGAGTTCAATTCCCAGCAACCACATGGTAGCTCACAGCCATCTATAATGTGATCTGATGTGCCCTTCTGCAGAAAAAGCACTCGTATACCATAAATAAACAAATAAAAATAAATAAAAATCTGAGGAAGATGGGACTGAGGATATAGCTCAGTGGTAGATTATTTGTCCAACACAAGCAAGGCCATGACTTCTATTTCTAGAAGAAACAAAACAGAACAAACTAACAAAGATGCTTGAGATCTGAGAGCTTATTAGAAGAAAGAGCAGATTGTCACATGTCACATGAGCCACTAAAGGGGAGGGAGAGAATGTTGCATGGTGGTTCTTTAGAAGTCTAGAAACTTAGAACTGTGCTATACATCCACATTTAATTAGCATAAACTATGTCATAGTGGAGAAGACTCACATTTTTCTCATTAAAAAAAATCCAGGACAAATGGACAGTGTCACTTAGAGTGGAGAGAAAAGTCATAGTGGCTGTTCAACCTCGAGAGCCCAGGCATCTTGACTCCTATCACCTGGCACTCTTCACTTGCACAACCTTCAGACTACTAAGAATATCATCCGGATGGGTGTCCTTTCTTATTGTACTAGTGACCTGTGTGCACAAATTTCCAGTGTTCTTCAGCTATAATCACTGTGGCTGAATAGTTGTAAACAGTGTTTCCTTGTTTATTATTTTTTTCTCCTCACTCATTCTCTGCAGGAATGAGGGTATTTGGTCTTGGATAGGAAATGTTTGCTTTCTGGGTAGCCAATATGCTGGGGCACAGTCTGATGGGGAGAAAAGATTTCTAGAAAGGTGTTTGGCTCTAATGGCCAAATCATAAACTGTTAATCCATTAAGTCCTGTTTCCATATGGGATAGGCAATGAAATGGTATTACCTATGTCTAAAGTGCAAGAGGGAAATCAATGTACGTTGTTTTCTAATTTAATGAATGTCCTCTCTCAGATCTCAGCTGTTGCTATCCCCCACCCCACCACCCCACAACATTTTATATCAGCATGACTTAAAAAAAACACTTTAAAAAAAAGTGTGGGATCTTCTTGGATCTTTAGAGAATGGTTTCTTGTAACACTGTGTGTACAATTTTAAATGAATCATTTGTTATTCTGGCTAAAAAGGGATATGCAATCAGGACAGAATAAAGAGAGTAAGGATTCCTCTAAACAAAGTGTTAGTGAACAAAGGCCTATTTTACCACCTGCTAGGATTTCAGAAACTGTAGGGAACAGAGACAAGGTTAGAGCCACATTCTGATTTCAGTTTTATACAAGTTATGAACATGACCTTAAGTCACTTAATGTTCTCAACTCATTGATGTTGGTATCTCAAATAAGAAAAATAATTTTGTTTTGCATGCAGCATCATGGTGATTGCTAACATTAAAATAATTATATGTACATTCAGGTGCTTTGGTAACCAAGTCAGTAACATTGAATTACTTTTGTGGCAGCACTTAGCTATCATAGGTCCTACTGCTAATATTGACACTGAGGGACAGGTTTAACTGTTTTCACAAACTTCACTTTTGGCAACCGAGGGAACATTCCATAAGAATTTAAAATTCATATAAGAATGAAGAGTATCCTAGAATATTTTAGAAGACGCTAAGCAACAACTATGCAGCAATATTCTCATTCTTCTTCCTACAGTGTTTCTCTCAGATTCATAGTCCCCATATATAAGGAAGAGACATAAGGAAGTGAGTTTCCCAGACCTCCTGGAATGCCTTTTGCCTGCTCTTCATCTGAATTTATGAACCCCTCAGGAGTTGACTCTAATTATAGTACTAATGCTTTCTTGTGTGAAAATCTTAATAAAACCCAACAAATATACTGGATAGCTCATAGAAAAAGGTCATGTCCAGTAGACTCTCAAAGCAAATTCCAATGTTTTTATTCTACATTTGAAGATAAAATGTCAATCTACAGAAAGTATTTGTATTTTAGCATACAGCACAGAATCGGTATACATAATTACTGATTTGCTCTTTATTAACTTTTTTTTTACCATTAACTCATATAAGCACTCGTTTTGAAATTAACTATAGTTGATACAAAAATATTTCTAAGATCACAACTGGAAGCATATGACACCATAGTTGAACAGCTATGAATATCATATCTACCTGAGTTGAAGACACATGGAGGTTGCTGAAATTTGGTTATCTGAAAAGTTGGGTTAAAGACACATCCTAGTTTGTTTGCTATGAGTGTCCAATTGGAGTCCTGTCCTAGTGGTTAAGTGGTGCTGTGTATCAGTGCTACCCAGCACAGCTAATATAATTCATTTATTAGTTCTTTTCCAAGATACCAAGACACTGGGCGTGGTATTGGTGATCTTAGCTAGATCTGAGCGAGAGGCATGAGCAATGCAAGAGAAACAAAAACAATCAGAATGATGCATTAAGCCGTGTCCTCTTCCTAGACAAATTTAGCTTAGTCAATGTATTTGAGTACATGTGGAGTGCTGACTAGTGTGCAGCTTAGGCAAGTCCAGTGATGCTTTGGACATTAGACTAAGCATCCGAGAGGTCCACACATTTGCTAAGTGTCATTATCATGGTAGATGTGAATGATTGAAGTCAGGAATTCTCAAGATTACAATGTGCCACCTGTGAAGCCTTGGAGCACGGGTTCCTCGGTCTTCTCCAGGGCTTCTGCTCAGGCCAGGGCCAACAAATGGTACACGCCAGGTGATACAGATAGTAGATATTTGATAGATGGACTATATTTTGTGACTTTCTGAAAGCAGTTCATCTCCATATATGCATTTTATAAGGCATCCGATCAAACTGTATAGTCCGGTAATTGTGAATTGCTTTTTTCTCTTTTCCCTCCCCCATATAACAACTAATGAACTTGTAGTATAGGAAAGCTTTTGACGGTGACCAATGGTCAATCAAGCACAAAGGGCTCTAGCTATTGCGTTCAAGAAGCATAGGCCCTGGTGAGAGATGCACACAAGGATTACAATGCTATGCTAGCTCAAATTAGATAAGAAGGAATTAAGAATTGGGAAGAAAGTTAAAGTTTTTCTTAGGTTACAGTGAAGTCATCTCATATGTTTTTTTTTTAATTAGTCTCCATCTACTCTTGTAACTAACTCTGTATCAATTTATTTTTCTGGTGGGAAACAGAAAAGGTTCAGGGCTTGTTTCTCTATTGGAATTAATAAATGGTCAAACTAGAATTGGAATCAAGATTTGCCATCCACAATGCTGGACCCTCTGCAAAACCATGCTGCTTTTCATGGAGAAAGAAGGAAAAATAAAAACGACGCCCGCAAAACTGTGAGTGACATTTCACCAGCTGTAACGCAAGGATTTCTTACTATATTAATATGCTCAAGCTACTTCTTGTCCTGAGTCTAGATTCTAAAGTCAGGGCACAAGGGTGACTTCCAACTGGTGCAAATTACCTTAGACATTGCTGCATCACTCATGCTTCCCTAGGAAATGCAAAGGCAAAGTGAAGCAATGTCAGACTTGCATTTCTGCTCTCCTTTAGAGAAACACAGTCATTGAGGGGCACACTGGCAAGGCTGTTGTTTGACGTAAATCTAGTTACAGTTAGCAAAACTTACTTTGTATAGTTAATATAACAGGGGCATTGTTTATTTGGCTTTTAGCTCTCACAGTAACTCTAAGAGAGAGGTATTTCCTCCACTACCCTTGTTGCAGAATGTAGAAATATAAATTGGAGATGTGCTTCCCTGATCGCAGATGACTGGCCCATGGACCTGCCTGTCAGCCTCTGCTCTGGCCAAATAGATCCTTCCTGTTGGTGAGCTCACCAGGTTCCCTAACCATGTGGCCTATCCCTCCACCTCAGCCTCACTTCCTGTTTCATATCCATCTTGCATTTTCCCTCTTTTCTTCAAGGTTCCCTAAGGCCTGCCTTCCTTCTCAGTCCCTACGGGAGCCTAGCACATCAGCATCTAGGGATCATCTACAGAATTTGCATAATTAAGTCTGTAAGTAAGAAACAAACTCTTATTTTAGAAAGCGTTTAAGACCATGTGACTCTTTTAGTGTAAACACAATAAACACATCTTTGTTAGAGTAAAAAAAAAATCAGTTCATTGGGTTTTAAAGTTGTCAGAGCAACTGTTAAAGTTTGAAGGCTTGAAGGCTGAGGTTATGACTCGGGGTTTGATCCCAAGCAATGGAGGGGGGTGGGGTGGTGGTGGTGAAAAAAGCATTTGCAAGTATCAATTTAAAGAAAGGCTTGAAATGACTTCTTAGTTCACATCATATATAACTGATGTTTTATTTGCATAATCCCCCTTTGAAATATTGTTTTGCAACTGCCCCCCTTCCCCCCTCCAATTCTCAGTGACTCGATTACACTCATCTTGAACTGGGTAGCGGCATCTGTTTGCTTGAATGACTCAAAACTAAACTTTGACTCTGAATTGGCTTTGAATGTTAATTCTTCTCTGGAAAGTGTCCTGAGCTTTGAAGACAACAATTATCACCCAGCTATTTCTGTTGGTAGAAAAGAGCAGCCTGTGACGTTACCCAGTTCACTCTTTAACAACAATGGGACGACTCAAGGGAGTCAGTGATGAGGAGTGACATCAGACTGCCACATCTTCATTTGCTCACTGTCCTGTACTTGAAGCTAAAAGAAGGCAGTGGTGACAATTAATATATGAATGTCATCTTGGTGGCAAGAAAATCAAGACATTGTGTTAGACTCTATAGCCAAAGGAATATTCTAACAAATAAATAACACCCCAAATTCTCAATGGCTATACAAACTTGCTGCTCTTTGTGGGGACTCAACATTCCCTGTCTCTTCTCTCTTATTATACTTCCTCGCAGTATTATGAATTTAGAGTTTGTCTACTAAGTGGAAGGGAGAAAAAGATTATGAATTGGCTTTTAAATACTTCTTTCTTAGAAGGGACTGCCTGTCCCAATTGTTTGGACAGAAATGTTCAGTCCTACTCAAACTGCAGAGGGTTCTGAGCATCTAAGATGGACCAGGAAACCAGGATAGCATTAAGAATATTTATTACAGGTACCATAGCAAAATATCCCTCCAAGTCCTGAGGACACATAGGTGTGATTAAAGATAGGTGTGTAATCAATGGCACAATATATTTTCCCCACAAGCTTGCATGGTAAACTTCCAAAAAATTTCTCCTATATTATATTGGCACAGAGACCTCTGAAGGAAAACAGACTAATCTCCTTATAGTCCAGAGTAAATAAATACATTTTTACGAGATGTTTTATAAGGTAGTCAAGGACTTTGCATTAAGGGCTCAGATTTGAATCCCACTAGGTATAAAATTGTCAAGTGCACATTTACATGTTTCTAATTTTGTTTTGTGCAAGGCTTAGTGTAGGAATTAAAAGTTAAAACAGAATTAAGGCAACATTGATAACTCAGAAAAAGTATGTGGGAATCTGGACATGTGTTGTAAAAGTTAAACTGTCAAGGGACAGTGTCATTTTACATATCTTGGTGTGTGTTATCCTGGCAGCCACAGTTGACATCACTTTTTCATTATGGCATGGCGATCAGTCTGTAGGCCTCACACATATCTGTATACGGTCTTGCCTCTAAGTTTTCAAAGTAACAGAAAGCAGTGTAATTGTGTGGGTAATTCAAAACAACCAGAGTACAAGTCTAAAACTGTACTTTTATGATGGCAGTGCAGGTTATCAAAATGACAGGGTGTCTGGAGGGGACCCTCGCATGCACCCAGATTAAACGAGTCCATTAGTTGATTGTTTTTGCTATGAAGATAAGTAGAGAAAAGTATAATAATGCTGGCGTTTAAGTGGACCTAATTAGGCTTCAAGTTTAACACTCCATTAAGATGAATGGGGAAGGGTCACCCCTGCTCAGGCTGTGGCATTGTCTTAGCGTGTCTGGATATTGCCTCTGAAGACAACAGTCTGTCAGCGCACGTTCTCACAGTCACCCCTGGAAAGCAGACTGGAAATTTAATTCTTTTAAAATTAAATCTCAGGTTCTGGAGGCCACAGTCAAATCCATAGGGAGACCTTAAATCCTGAAGGTCTGCAGCTGTATTAGTCATAAACAACAACAATAGTAAGGATAAGTCTTTCCCACGAAAACTTGCAGGCGCATACTTCAGTGTTTCCCCCCCCCGAATACGGTCTGGAGAAACTGACAAGCCCAGTTTACTCCTGAAGGCCATTGGCTGTAGAAAGGGTGGGAGACTTGACTAGAACTACAGCGCATGTCAGAAATAACATTGCGGGACTACATCGTTTCGTGGTTGCAGTTGCTCACCCTTCACAAAAGGCAATAAGGCAATAATGAATGCATAGGTACCTCTGACAAGCCTGAGAATCGGAGCGCAGAACAGCACGAGGGACCGGTTTTAGGGGAAGTGATAGCGTGAATCCTGTTCTCAGCCACGTGGAAATTTGGCTCTGTAGTGTGTGAGTAGGAGAGAAGCTTTGGTCATATGGTTAAGGCAAGGCACACGGACATAGCCTTAACCGCGAAGCACAGGGACCATGTTTCTATTCGTCATCCAAAGAGCACTAAGTTTGTCTTATGTCTTCCGGTGACTGCCTCAGAAACTGTTCTCTGGAGAATGCGACTGTAAACCGAACTGTCTCGAGAAGAATGTCTGTGCCATGATCCTTCTGACTTCTAAAGCATCACCACATCGTTCACTGAGATATGGTTTCAGGACTGGTACTTTACAACTCTGGCTGTGTTGGAGACTTGATAGGTGCCCCCTGGATACACATGCTCTTCTCCTGCCGAGTTTCAGAATCAGTATGCCAAATATGTTCTGCTTATCAAGGTTCTGCGTTTTATGGCTTTGCAAGTTTTGAAGATTAGAGATGCCTTGGTGTAGAATTGGTGCCATGTGGATCCAGCGTGCATCGGAACCATCCTTAGCTGGCTCTGCTTGTGGAACTGCAAGTTTTAGACCTGTTTATATAGACTCCAGTTCCAATTTTAAAAAGTGCCAGTCTTTTTAGAATTGAAAATAAACCATGTGCAGGATCATTCACCTTAGGAATTTGCAGTTGGATTTAAGAAAAAGTAGTTCTGGCAGTGGTGGGGGTGGTGCACATTTTTAATCCCAGCACTTGGGAAACAGAGGCAGGAGGATTTCGGGTTTGCAGGCCAGCCTGGTCCACACAGGTAGCGCCAGGACAGCCAGGGTTACACAGAGAAACCCTGTCTCAAAAAACAAACAAACAAACAAACAACTCAGAAAAACAAAACAAAACAAAAGAAGAAAAAGAAAAGGCAGTTCTGGGGCTTGGTAGTTGTGGCACACACTCAAGAGGCAGAGGCAGGCAGATATCTGAGGTGGAGCTAGCCTGATCTACAGAACAAGTTCCATGATAGCTAGGAATATACAGAAATCCCTGTCTCAACAAACAAGCAGGCAAACAAACAGACAAACAACTTTTCAGAATAACTTTGCGCATTGTGCTGGGATTCTTACTCTCGAACCCTTGTTGGTGATGCTCTGCAGCTTGGCCATTTCGAATAAGAAAGTTTTCTTGTGTTGTTACTTCCTTTCTTCCCGTCTTGCAGCGTTCTACTGCAGTCGGTATTAAATCTAGACGTTGAGTAAACACCATCTATCTTGCTCTGCTGTTTGACAGCATCCAGATACCTTAAGCAACTGTCTATGCTAATCCTTTGGTTTTTTTGTTGTCACACACTTTAGGATATAAGGAAGTTTTCAGAAATATGGATTCAGAGCATTCCCTTAAGCTCTGGAGTCACAAGAGTTTAACTTAACTTTGTACACGCCCAAACTTACTACCTCATTACTCTCTGATAACTCCTATTACTTGAAAATAAAATGTATTATAAGTCTATTCTTTCTCATAGCACATTCCATGTTTTAAATCATTTTAGGTTTAGGGGAAAATCAACTTAATTTAGGTTTATTCTAATTAATTTTGAAATTCACTTATAGTTTGCTTTACTCTTAAATTGGCCCTTCAATGCTATTTTTAAAAACACATTGACAAAATAAAAATATGGAAATATCAAGGAGAAATAAAATGAAGAAAAATAAGATTAAGCTGGGTAAGGTTCACTATATAAGATACACTAATGAGATTAATATATATGTATATATTTTTATGAGCCTCAAATTTAATTTAAACTTGGAAGCAGCCAACTAAAAGAAAGATCAGTTCCCTTTAATAGCATGGAAGGCATTCCTAGAATATCTCAATTAATTAGAAGAAACTCGATGATTCCTGGTCTGGGTTCTGAGGGAAATCCATCCTATTAATTTTTATAAGAAGATTTTTAAATAATCACCATCTTTAGCAACAGCCTACCTCGCAGTGCAGGCTGGTCTGGAACCTTCCATCCGCCTGACTCAGTTTCTCAAGTAATGTTCTTTAGTGAATTCCTCAATAGGTTGCAAAGTTGTTGTTTTTTTTTTTTTTCCTTTTTTCACGAGGAAATGATAACATGTCCAACTATCAGTGTCTGGTACTGAGTTCCTAACTAAGCGCTTGTTATAAAATGAAACGTAGAGCTGCATGTCCTTGCCCCAAGGCTCTCACCTTCCAAAGTCAGATTGGAGTCCTAACCCCTGTCGTGTGTTACTATTGCCTTATGCAGAACTTGAGATAATGAATGTACTTATCTCTCACAGTTCACCTGTGGTGATGAGTCACAACAACCTATAAAACTAACACATTGCTCAACAATTAGTAAATATATAGTTGAATTTTGTGTACTGATTCATTGATAGGAAAAGGCTCTTAGAAACTTATCAATGATGCTATGATCATCTATGAAAAAAGAGTGAAGAGAACAGTGCCAGGCTAGCCTCAGCTGAATAGTGAGACTCTTAATCTAAAAAACTAACAAGGAGAAAAGGATGAGAAGGACGTACAAAATTCCATCAAATATATTTTTATCCACTTCTGTTCTCACTGGAGCCAGTATTTCAGGATAAAAATGTATTTCCTGGGTGACTAAATAATGAATACTTTATCTTCAAAAGGTCTGTTGTATATATTTAGCCACTACTATGTGTCCGTATTATTTGCAATAATGTACATCTTGCTATGTTAAGTTGGTATTCCTCTAGAAACAATAATTCAATAAATATTTATAAAAACAAGATGCACAGAAATGACCATTATTACACAACGTGTTTACAACTTTCTCTAGAGTGGCACACGCCTTTAATCCCAGCGTTTGGGAGGCAGAGGCAGGCAGATCTCTGTGAGTTTGAGGCCAGCCTGGTCTACATAGTGAGTTGACCCAGGACAGACAGAGCTATGAAAAGAGACTGTCTCAAAAAAAAAAAAAAAAGTTCCTGTCCTGAAATGCCATCACTATAAAGAGGCATTTTACACTTAATTTGCTGTGTTAGAGAACTCTTATTATATCTACTTGTGAATCCTAACATGTGTGGGTGCTCTGGCTTGCTTTTTGGTAGTCTGTTTCTTAGAACATGTCCTTTTGATATCAAGCTTTATCTTCCTCAACCATCTTGAAGAAATCAAACAGATCAAGGGCTCCCAGAGAAGAAGAGAATGAAAATTGAGCCATGAAGAAATAGTGTGCCTTGAATTTAGTAGGGGCACTGTCTACTAAAATCGTTGCAAAACCGGGTTCAGTGTCCTGAATCCTAGCTACCTTTCTTCCATCCTCCTCAAGGCCATCAGCTGTTAGGATGAGATGAAGGCAGCAGCAGTAATCTCACACCCACCAACAGATTAAGGAACTCAGAGGTTTCCAAAGAGATGGGAATAATGTGCCATGTGCTACTTTTGGGGAAAAAAATTGACATTATTTTCTATTACTTAACAATGCATTTGAAAGGCAATTTACTTTCTGTGAACAATGATACCTTCCATTTTAAAAGCAGAGATAAAATCTCTCAGATTTTCAAAGTAAGAAGTACCTTTCTGGACTAGAAATGAAGAACAAGAAGAAAACACATGACAAATTAAACAAAAACAAAGCCACGGTAAGCAGTTCACTGGGCCACGGAAACCTGGCACACTTCAATGCTGACACGTTTACATGAAGTCCTGCAGTGTTCACCCAGTCTAGGCTCATCTCCACTGTCAGAAATACAAGAGCTCACACTCACAAGGCTGCCCTGTGCTTGTAATATTCACAGGCTCTCCCCCCCAACCCCCCAAATTCGAGCAGAAGCACTCCTCCTTTCTAAAGAGCAGCATCTGGCCTCTTCGGGCGCTCATTTGCATGCCAATACTGGATTGCTCTCCCGGGCGCACAGCTATTTAATAGTGGTGCTGGTGTTCGAGCTCTGGGAACAAACCAAATGGTTTGGGTGTGCTTTTGTGTGCACTGCAGGTCGTTGCTACAGTGTGTTTATTAAGAATAGTACACATTCATTATAACAAGATTGCTCTTTTGCTCAGGGGCCATCATGGCACATTCTGTAAATGAATTAACAGTAGCATGCATTTGTGTATTATGGGCCCAGAAGATGCATTTGTTTATTAAATAAATCTGTAACACAGAAAGTATAGTTGAAAGAAACCTAAAAAATAATGAGAATGCGAGAGTGTGCACTCACAGTAGCGCTCTCTCTCTCTCTCTCTCTCTCTCTCTCTCTCTCTCTGTGTGTGTGTGTGTGTGTGTGTGTGTGTGTGTGTGTTTGAAACCTTAACATCTTGGCGAGTTTTCCTCCTTTGTTTCTTTTAAAATTACAAGAGATCAGGGGCCAAACTGTGGACTCACAAGCTGCGAAAACTGATGTAAAAAATAGAAAAGGAATTTAAATTACAGAAGTGTAAAACATTCCCAGAAGTGGGATTGCAAATTATTACCTACCTCTAGAACCATTTCATCTTAGAGTCTTTTTGTTGTTCTTAAAATGCTTTTGCTCCAAAATTATTATTATTGTATCTATTTTTAGTTTTGGCTAAAATTTAGCTTGTAATACACATATAATTTTTTTCTATTGAACTACATTTTCTTTTGATATACAAACTGCGCTTTTGAAATACAAATTCAGGGACTATTGATCCTCTTTTATTCTAACATTTTGGCCCAGGTGTGGCTAACATAAATATATTTATTAATATGAGCTAGTCTGTTGGATCTTACTGCGATTCAATAGTGATTTTGTGAAATCCCGATGTCAGTTGTTTCTAGCTGTGGCTACTCTCCATTTCTTTCCACGGTGTTTTGTTGTTTTTCATATGCAATGTGATATGTTGAACACTTAAAAAAGTACCATAAAGGAGCAAAATATTTAAAAATACAAAGTGCCAAAAGACTAAGGCCTCAACAGGGCTGCAGGGAGACTCATTAAAATGAGGCAAGGAAATCGGGGTGGGGGGGTGGGGAGGGAAGGGGTCGTAGTCCCAAAAATTGAAAATTCTTATATTATTAAATGAATAAATGTTTTTTTAAATTACATTGATTTGATACTTAACTTTTAAAAATCTTTCTAATTAATCTAGGGTACTGACTGGACCTTGCCAAAATATATTAAAATGGGAAGTCTGGTTCAACGAATAGATTAGGATTTCATAGATATTTAGCTTAGCAAAAGATCTATAACACCATTTAAAAATACCCACCTAATTAGCACACATGCACCACAGCAAAGTGTATTTTGTAGGGAACATAGGCAGGATTTAAAGATATTCCACTTGTAGAGAACACACCAAGCTGCTTGAAGCAGGACAGCTCTGTTCCCACAAGGCGTCATAGATACTCACTGTTTTGTCCTCAAAGGTGTATTCAGTTCGGCTGATTACTGAAATGAAAAAGAAAGAAAAAAAAAAAAGAAAGAAAAGAAAAGAAAAAGAAAACCGAGTATTTTAACAACTGATTTAATAATTATGAAAGGGGAAGAAATCATTTGAAACCCAGTTTCTTTCCTTTCATCTTTTTTTTTTTTAAGCTCTATTTTTCCGGGGCATTTTATTTATTCTGCTGCTTTTAGAGACGCCAGCCAATCAGAACGCCTGCACGGGGCCCAGGCCCAGGCTCAGTGCTGAGCTCCAAATGCGATTCGAGTCCTGACAGGGGGATTATAGGAAACAGATGACTTACGCTTCTAATTTGTGGCCTTAAATTGCAAACAGAATTTCAGGAGTCGAGCAGAGTAATAAATGGCAATAGAAAAAGCCACACACAGCCAAATCAGTATGTGGTGGTTGTAGGTTAAACTAAATGGGAAGAGACAGGTTATGATGGTTCAGTGTATTACAGAGAAGAAAGTCTTAAATTACTAGTGCTGAGAGGTATTGCTCCATGGCAGACAGTATTGCATTGTGTAGTCTACAGATATCACAAGCAGAACAATAAAAAAGCAGCTTTGCCATAGAACCTGTTGCTGGAGGATTCCTGGGCTTTTCCTCTTAGAAATGGAAGCTGTGTTTTATGCTTGTTTTGACCTCTGCTGTATACTTGGCCCCTTAACATCTGTTTTCTACCGTTGCTGTTTTTCACACCAAATTAAATGTCGAGGAGTCAGATAGAATAAGTTCAAAATATGTCCAAATTATTTTTGTTGACTTCCAACAAATGTCTCGGTAACTCTTTCCACACGGAATGATACCATTTAAATGCCAGCATTGAAAATTACTTTCCTTTCAACATTTTATGAGCCAGAGAAAGGAATTCTGAGGTGTACTTAAACTCGGGAAATACTACATTGGCCTTTTTGGTAACTTGTCCGCCTGTTTCAGACTTGCTTTAAGGCAACTTCTCATGTAAAATTATGTGCATTTGCTGGATAAAACTTCCAGGAAAAATTGCTTTACAATAGCATATAAAGAGCCATTATTCAGAGCTGTTTTGTGCTGTGATACCAAGAATTATGAGTTGACCCTGTAACGTGTATCAAATGGCTGCTACTGTTTGCTTTAATACTCTGTGGACTTATATGTTTATGTAAACACAGTCTAGGAGTTAAGATGATGATTTTTGTGCCAAAGCCTGACCATCAGGAATCAATGATATGAAAATAAGAGAATGCCACTACGTTTCTGAAATGTGTATGTCTATTGCATAAATACACACACACACACACACACACACACACGTATACATATATTTAAACGAAATCATCTTTCTTTAAGAATACCAACTACTTTTACGGTTAACATATTCACCAGGGATTGGCAACTACTCCACGGTAAAGATTTACAAAAATAATTTTTCTGCTCTACGTTATGCGTTGTCACTATACAAAAAAATAACATTCGAGAATGATGCGACCTGGGCTGACTTCAGACCACTTTGAGGCGCTGTTGGGAACTGACAGCTTTAAGTCTTATTTTTCCCCTTATGAGTAAGAGTTTCATTGCGTTAAAATTTTAACTTAAGCCTTTCGTTTTGTGTGCAAAAGAAAAATCTAGTAGCAGATGCATGCTAGGGAAATGTACGCTTTTCACTGTGATACTAACCAAGTTTGTTGATAACATTGAAGATGACTGGAAAATAGATTTTGGTTACTTACCTGTAAAGATTATGCTTGAAAGGCCAGTTATACTCTGGACAACGGTGGTGTCACTAGAGGGTATAGCGATTTCTCTGGAATGTGCTTTAGGTTTTGTTTTTAAAACACCTGGCAAAAAGAGAAAACGAACCTTAGCTGGAGGGTTTGACTCTAGCACAGAAACCTCTTCTCATGCTTGTCCTTTTTTTCTTTCTTCTTTTTTTTCTAAAATGCCCAATTATTATTTGTATCACAGTGAGAAGACTAGGTCTTTAAGGGGCCTGGACCTTTTCAAGGAGCAATGGCTTTTCTTTCTGTACCCCATCAGCACTGATCACCTAATTAAATCTGGTAGCTCTGGCTGAAGCAAATGATTTGTATTAGTTTTTTTTTTTTTTTTTGGAGTATACTTAATTAGTTTTGATGCCTTTTGTGAGGTAACTGTGGTGATATTTTAAAAAATGGGGTGGACACAAGAGGCGTTACATTTAGTCTTGCGAGTGACGGGAGAGGTGACTGGGAGGGCGACCCGGTATAACCAGGCCACAAAGCAAGGTGTAGCTCCAAGGATGAGTCATTCATTAGCTGGTATCATCAAGAAGGCCTAAACTGGACAAAAGCCTTCTGTGAAGGATAGGTCTGAATGTCTGTCAGACTCCACACCTTGATCAGCCCAAGACACTGCCACCATTTTCATTAACAAACAGGGACAGTCTTTTTTTCTCCTTCACTTTAACATTTCGCAAGGGTTGGCTTCCTCTCTTCTGCTGCCTCTTCCGAGAGTAAAGGCAGCTTGTTAAGTCGCTTTAGATATTTTGACTGTGGATGCTCTTTGGCCACTTGCCTGTGGCAACAGTGTCAAAGCATAACTTGGTATAATTGCTGTATTGCAGGCAGAAGCGTGTTCTGTCTCTATCTTCAAGCTGCTGAACAAAAAGGAAGTGTCATTTTGGAAAATCCTGTGAATTATCCTCAAAGTTCAGGGAAAATTTAATGCGGATCCTACCTGTCAGGGCTTTTCTTCCTTGCCTATAAGACAATGGAAGTTTAGCTAAGTCAACTACCAGATTTTAAGTTGTGTCTGTGTGTGTGTGTGTGTGTGTGTGTGTTAAGACTGAGTAACAATAAAGCAAAATTAATCTTAAAAGTGAAAGCAGCAGAACGAGGCTCTTAGTAATTTAAAAAGTAACTTAGAAAGCATTAAAAATTTTAATTAACCACTGAGTCACAGTTTATATATGATATGGAGTACAAATGACAATTTTGATAGACGTCTGTGTAACAGAGACATGCATAATTTACATGCATTAGCAATACCCATTCTGCATGTGGAAATTGGGATTATAATATCTTATAAAACTTTAAAAAGTATTCAGCAATCCAAACCATACTTATTATAAAATGTACTTTGAAGCCATGATGCTGTGTATAGTCTTTGAAATGTGATTTGTGCCCCCCCCTCATTAGACAAATATAAAATTTGGGGCACACAGTAATGAATGATAGAAAGCCACAGAGTTCCCTTTAGCCATTTCTGTGTAAGATACACGTATGTACACCTTCAAGGATGATTCTTACAGAGCATGTGCCGGCTACACATTACATCACACTGGTTTGCACAGGGCTGCCAAGCGCTGGCATTCTTTAGTCTGAGAAAAATGATCTTTCCAGTTAAGTACACGCTCCCTATGCCTCACAAACTGTACAAAACTGCATGCTGCTGGCACGTAATGACTTGTAATTAGCATGGCAGGCAGGTAATGACTGGAAATCACCTGCCAATTGTTTCTGAGTTTTTTCTCTCTTTCAAAAGTCTGGATGAGTGGAAAGTCATAGGGGGCTGTAGGCATGCAAGCACAGGATAGAGGACGGACACCACCCAGGGGTCTCTTTCTGCACAGACCATCTCCCTATTTGTTTCTTAGTTTGCCCCCAGGCTCTCTTTGAGTAGCTCCAAAGAGGCACAGAGAATTGGCAGGTTCCTTTACCTGCCTGCTGCTCCTACTGGGAGAGATGGTGCCTGTTGAGAAATTCTAAGCTGTTTTGGAAGCAAACCAATCCTCTCAGATTCAGCCTGACTGCTAGAAAATTGGGATTGAGAGACTATGGCAGTTCAGCTTGTTTGAAAAGAACCACGGATTACCCAAAGCCAGATTTCACTTCCCTGTCACGACCTACTTCTTTTTCTTTCATGAGTTTTCCCCCAACTTCATGGAGAGCTGTTGGTGTTGAAGCAAGAAAAATTGGGCAAGGATCTTGTAGAAAATAGAGGCCGGACAAGTTGTCTAAGAAGTCTGTAAATATCTTAAGCCAATATATAAACACACACACACACACACTCACACACACACACACACACACACACACACATTCACACACACACGCACGCACACACACACACGTACACACACATACACACACACACACAATTTATAAGGCAAGTTAGTAACATAGTTGAATACTTAAGGAGGTGGACAGGAAGTAAGGGCAAGCTGGACAATATATGGCCTCTAAAACTGAGGGCCATGTATTCTCAAACCAATTGCCATAGAGAGATTACTGAATGGCCACCCTGCCTGCATTATTCATAGGAATTGCTGAATCTGAAATTTTATATAAATACACCCATACCCTGAAAAAAATGTTTAAAAAGTTAAAATATTGTGTGTTCTGTTTCCAGTTAGATTACCCCCTCTTTTCTGTTACCTTCATATTTTTTTTCCTAAGCCCAATAGACTATTGAAGGGGAAAAACAGAAGTGGACTCACACAGAGCAAACTTTGTTTGTTTTAAACAAGTGTCTCATGACCGTCATGTCCCCGTGCTTAGAAATGGGTCTTTTAGGGAGTTTCCCCCATTAGGTCTGCTTGCTTAGGAGTTTTCTCGCTGAGGATTCATTCCAGCAACACTGAGGGTTCTTTCAAAGTTCCTTCTTGACAGGAGTCTGAACTGTAAAAACAACAACAACAACAACAACAACAAACATTGTGAAGTGAGCCTGCTAGCATAGGCTTCTCTCAGGCTGGCAATGCACAGGCTTCAGGTAGCCTAGGTTAGGAGCTGTAGGGGAAGAGACACTTCATCCAACGGACGCCTCTGATAAGAGTAGGGCCACGCGTTACTTTACTAAACTTTTACGCATTCATATGACACAGAAAAGCATGTTTTAGTCACTAGAACCAACATTCAGACACATTTCCTATTTACTAGACCCTTTAATGTCTTTCCTGGATATTTAAAGAGAAACTGAAAGTTGTCTTATCATTTTGAGCACCATCAAATACATTGATGTTTTGACATCTAGTATACTAGCACAATTACATGATGAGGTTGTTTTCAAACAGCCAAAAGTCAATTATGAAATCGTGAATTTAGCTTTAAAAATTTTTTTTATTATTAATTTATTCTTGTTACATCTCAATGGTTAGCCCATCTCTTGTATCCTCCCATTCTTCTCTCCCTCCCATTTTCCCCTTATTTCCCTCCCCTATGACTGTTCCTGAGGGGGATTACCTCCCCCTGTATATGCTCATAGGGTATCAAGTCTCTTCTCGGTAACCTGGAGGTAGAATTTGCTATATTTTAGGGCTTAGCCTTGAACAAACTCATGAAAGTGATTTCTTTTAAGCCAGGTTATTTTTCTTCTATAAACATATAAGAAAATGTCCAGCAATGAAGATTAGTGGCAATTAGTCATACTTACAGAGAGTGTACTGGTTTGCATAGGAGTGACAGCAGTAAGAAGACATAGTTGCTCTGAGTGTACCACGGACTGCAGAAATGCCTGAGGCACAGAGAGAGGAATTTATTCCAGAGGGGCCCTCAGCAATTCCTAAAATCATCAAGGTAACAATTTCATTTTTTTTGGCCTATGCTACTGCAATCATAGCAGATTTCTAAGTGTATTACATCAACCACAAACTTATCTGCTTATATATTAGTTGATTTCTTTTCTCCAGGACAAGCAGATAACTTCAGAATTAGAACTTCATTGTCAGCCTGCGAAAACTGGAAAAGTTGCAACTCGGTGTGATGTTCTTTAATCCCAGCACTCAAGAGACAGAGGCAGGAGAATGGGAGCTGGAGGCCAGCCTGGTCTACCATGTAAATTTCAAGGATATGCAGAAACCCCCTTCTCAAAAGAAAAACTGCAAAACAAAGCAAAAAAAAAAAAAAAAAAAAAAAAAAAAAAAAAGAGAGAGAGAGAGAGAGAAACAAAACAAAATAAAACAAAACAAAAACCACCCAACAGCAACCACCACCACCACCACCACCATACAGTCAAACAAACAAAACAACAGGTAAAGTTGCAGTTCGCCAAATTTTCCATTGTTACCAAATGAATGTTGTATGTTGATGACTAAGCAGTTTACAGACAACTCTGACCTCTTTCTAGTTGTCATCAATTTTGTATAAGTGCTCTTTTCAAATAAAGATAATAAATTCACTCACAGTGACTAGCTTCCAGTTTTTAGCTTCTGTTTGCTCAATTGCATGGTAATTAAGGTAAAGTTGTAGATGAAATCTTAATATATTTTTCTTGTGGTAAAATGTATTCAGTACTTAAACTCTTGGAAGATCTAGTTTTAACTTCCTAATGGCCAAATAAAGCCATAGGCATAGAGACTGAGCTTTCACCTGGGTATGTAGTTGAATGACTTGTACTCTCTGAGGACAAGTTCTGTTTCTACAGTCTTGTGAGTTTTGTGTTGCTGCCGTTACTACCACTTGTGTCTCCTTATAGTCCAAAGGTCCTGGACACTGAAGTCTTGCTCATTTTTCCCACTGGTTTGCTCTTATGTGAACTCACACGAACACTGGATAGACTTTTAAGTGGTAGATTGAGTTTTCCATCAAGTAGGACTCTGATAGAATTCAAACAGAAAACTTCAAATGCACATTATTAACAATGTGTCAGATTGTTAATATAAAAGCTGCAGATCTGGTGTAGCTCATCACGCAGCAGTGACAAACAGCCAGGTCCATGCAATGTTAAGAGAAAACCCTGGTGAATTCACATTAGTCTGCTATGTAATCAGAATTTTCTATTAGAATTTGTAAAAAGTAACTTAACTATGCTTTTTAAAAATCCTTAAAACATCCTTTATATTCAGGTTTATGAGTCCTTGAAAGGATTCATGCATTTTCTTCAATTAAATTATTATTATTTTTTTTGTCAAAGGCTAGCTTGGTGGGGTTAGGGTGGGAGGAAGTGGATGGAAGGAAAGTAGAGCTCAGGAGAACAGACATAAATAGTCTCAGTATCTGAGAAGTGTGGGCCTGGCAATCACTTACGACACTATCGCTGCCATAGCTGTCAGGGCGGACTCTTTCTGAGAGAGTGTTTTTATAGAATATCATCTTGCCACTTTGTTCAGATGGATGTCTTTAGTAGTATTTGATTAATGTAATGCAATAAAAGAGATGCTCACCAAAGTGTCTGTACTTGTCTTGTTAAGTATGCCTGATTCATTATATGTGGCTCCCCATTCTTTCCTCTTCCCTTAGTTCATTTTTTATCATTCAATAATATATCTATACATATGAAAAAGTTGGCACTTTCAAAGTATTTGACATATATAGCTATTAATTCATAACTCTAAAAAATTGTATCTTTCAACCTGTCATTTTAGAGCTTGCAGAGTTTATTACCGTAAGTAACCTGTGCTAGAAATTAGATTTTGAACTTTACAGAGAAGATAAATAAGCTCATGAACTCAAAAGTTACGGAAAAAAAAATACCTAGACATAGATCTAAGAGAAACTTGCATGTAAAGAGCCCCTGCTAAGGACAGCAATCTCTGTAAGCATGACAGGTGGTTCACACTGGTTACCAGTGTCAACGTATTCTGCTTTCTCTCTAGGTACCAAATACAGAGCAAGCTACCCCAGTGCAAGTCAGACACATTGTTGCAGTGGATTGTGGTGTGAGGAACTTCACAGTTTGTACATTAATGAGCCAGATAAATTTACCCAAAGTTATTCTGAAGGCAAAATAAAAGTAGTGCCGACGTCTGTACACATTTTACTTATTCCTATTTTAGCTACAGGAAGTTGTTGATGGGATATGCTGTTTTATAACGAGGAAGCTAAGACAGGGTGGTATGGGCTGGACCACCAATTGCTAAGTGGAGCAGGATTGGCCTTGAACTCAGCCTTCTGGCTCTGCAGCCTTTGACCTCTTCTAGGGCTGCCAACCTTGGAATGTCTCTGTCTGCACTTATTGGATCCTACTATGTACCCTTTACTGCAGAGGTGAAAGTGCTAGTCAACTATCAGGGCCAGTCATCTGCGGCACAAGTCTGAGTGCTGGCCGGATGAGCTCTGGCTCATGGGTGATTTGGGGTGTCTAGGTGCCAAGCTGGACATCAGATGTGAATAAGCAGGGGCCGAGGGTGAGGCCTGGGGACATGGTTTGAGTAGGAGCTTCACTCTGTTCTATGTGACTAATTCAGAGTCAGCAGGACAACCCCTGGGCCATCTGTACACTCCGAGGCCCGGGGTCATTCTGTGGCTTCGCCTTCCACAGCCCTTGCAGCTTTCGCTCTCAAAAGCACAGAACTGATTTCAGCCTTTTCCCTGGGACATCATGAAGGGGAATTAAAGAACAGATGGCCCCAGTTCTCTCTTCCTGGGTTACAACTTCTGGGTTATGACAGACAACCAGTGGTTCTTTCCTCGTTCTCGTGCTGCAGGAAAAAGGTGGAGTTTTGGGGGGTCAGCTAGGCCCCAGCCTAGCTCTCAGTAATGCATTTACCAACTCTAAGGTTGTGGGCAACTTTCTTATTATTCTTGGACCCATTGCTTTGGGGAAAGCTGTAAAACTTACAGAACGAGATGGGAGCATTTCTAGGCATTTCTAGGAGGCTAGCTAACACAGAAATTTTAACACTATCTTCAACAGTCATTTAGCCAGTTGCTCCAGCATACGGGTGACAGGTACAAAAAGCCCCTGTTAAGAATGATACTTTTATTAATTTTTATATCTATTTAGTGTCAAGTAGGAGGAAAAGGAGGGCTTACAGTATATGCCAATAATTTTTTCAAACAAGACTTTTTAAAACTGTGTGTAAAATCTAGAGAGCTATGCAGGACCTAAAGGAGGGCCCGAAGGAGTGAAGTGTCAAACACTGTGGGGAGAAGCACACTTGGCGTTTTCTGGAGAGGAGAAATCGTGGGAGCCCGACCCTTCCCGCTCTTTACACACAGCCCTGCTCTCCTGTCCCCCAGATCTTTTCAGTCTCTGAGTTCTGCTCTGCCAGGACCTGACTTTTTCATTGGAATGCTATCTTGCTAGGTAGGGCCAGCGGAGGTAGATTTTTAGGAACAGGACTGCATTGCTTCGAAATGTGTATGCTGAGGACACACTGGGGGAGAGCGAATGACAAAAATCATAGTTCTGAGGGTACAGCTGCTGTTGCAGAGGGAAAGGAAAGTTGGGTTGTATCTTAGGGGACCCAGGTCTAGCACTTCCGCTCAGTATGTTTGGCAAGCTCCCCTCACCTTTGGGGGCCCTGACCTACCTGATAAATAAGGGGCCTGAACCCAGCATCTCTCGGCCTCCTTTTCGTTTGCATGCCGTGAACTTGGCTTTTCTAAGTAAACAGTAAGTAAACCTCATGGTTGCGAAGGACACCAGTGTCCTTGCTCGTCACTGTAAATGTCCACGATGTCAAAACGCAGGGTGGTAAAAAGTGAAGTTGAAAAATGAGGAAGGGGTGGGACGGGGTGTAATCTACACTGTTTCGAAGGGTGTGCACTTTTTTAGATTGCTGATGTTCAGAGTCGGCAAATATGTCTTCTGCTAGCTCCCCTTCAGAATTGGCTCAGGGACGCTCGGTTTGATACACAGAGCAAGCACAGCTTGCGCGACGGCTCAAGTTACCGTATTTTCCCGATAGAGAACAGCCTTGGGTGATGGCTTTTCTATTAAGGGTGCAGGAGAGAACCCTTCACTGACCAAAGGGCCAAGAGTCTACAGAGGAGGAGGAGGAAAGAGAAAGACCAGTGATTTTTAAGACTTAGGGTTACATTAGTAATAGACCATCTTCTTAAATTAATTATTGAAGCTTATATATGCTTTTAAAATATACAACATATAGTGAAGTATATAATGAATCTCTAAGGTCTCATGATCAGAAGTGACTACGAATTCACGGCCAACTGTGGTCTCATCCTTACATTTAATCAAGCTGGTCTGTGTATGATCCCTGTATATGTGTGTGTGTGTGTGTGTGTGTGTGTGTAAAACCCTCACACAACTCAGTCTGTGAATACTTCCAAGTGCATCTCTGAAAGTAAGAATGACTTCAAGTGCACGTGAAATAGCATGAATCCTAAATAGTCTCCCAATCCCTTCATCCCGTTGAACAGAAGGTCAAGGCTTAGTTTTCTTGAGTTAACACACATATCTTAAAACAACTTGTTTCAATCTTGATCCTAATAAGGCCCACAGATAACTTGGTGACTGTGTCTCAAGTCCCCTTTAATCTATAAGTTTCCTTTTTATTTCTTTCACAGCTATTTGGTGAAGAAAGTGGGTCATTTTTTTTTCTGTGAATTTTCTGATTCTAATGATTAAATTTCTGTGCTATCTTTTGATAGGCTCTTAGTTGCTTCCATTTTCTGTAAATTGATACCTAAAGGCATGGCTTGATTCAGGTTAAAAGAGACTTATATGATATATAATAATGATTATTTTAACAATATATAAATTTTTATGCTTTATGAATGCAAAATGTGTTTCTATCAGGAGGCAAACAATGCTCACTTGTTTTTCTTTTTTTTGTGATATTAGTAGCTGTTTTAAATCATTGTCTTGATCCCTTAATTCATTAGAGTTTGTAATATATTAATTCTATTAATATAATCCCTTTTTAACCTAGTAGCTGAAATATTTCTATTATGAGAAACGTCTACTGTTTGATTACCCTGAGGGAATTTATGTTCATTACTATTTGTATAAGAAACTCTAGAATACTACTGGATTTAACCACTTATTTACTAGCTGGAAGCTTATTTTCTAGTATTCCTCAACTAATGAGAATTGTGTGTGTATTTTAAAATGATACCATTTTGAATTTCTGGGGTTAAAATATGTGGAATGTCATAATGAACTCACAGAGCCTGTGGTATCCTGCATCGGTCTATACCAGATAGGGTCCTTGAGCTGAAAGGAGAAGTGGGCACGTGCGCCATTCCTAACCCAGAAGCTATCTCCAACAGAGAGCCGCTCACAAATGAAATCAGTTGTCCCCACCAAAGGGAGTCTCACTAGGGAACCTGCTCTTAAGGGTAGGCCCCATGCCCAGCAGTAGCTGGCTAACACAGAACAAACTCAACAGGAGGCTCTTTTTCTTATGATGTTAGGTCAGGCATTTTTGTTTGGTTGCTTTTACCTTACAGGTCCTTTGTGTATATATTATGGCTTCTGGTTTTGTGTTTTTATGGAATTCTTATGTTTGTGTGTCGTCTGTGTCTGTGTGAATATGTGTGTTTCTGCTTCTATATGCATTTTTTGTGCTTTTTTTTCCTTTGGTCTTTCTCTTGTTTGTTTTGTCCTCTTCTGATTTTTTAAAAAAAATCTTATTTCATCTATTATTATTCCTTAGATGCCCGTTCATTTTCTAATCTGAGACAGAAAGGGTGTGGAGCCAGGTGGCAGGTGGGAGGAGAAGCCATAACCAGAATATATTATATGAAAAAAAATCTATTTTTAATACTAAAAGGAATATGCAGGATGTGAATGTCCCAGACAGAGTGATGTAAGGTTGAGTCTAGACTCTGCCCTGTTAAACAGAGCATGCCTTCCTTCTGTCCTAATGTGAAATCCCTGCCACTTTTGGCTTTTGGGGAGTGTCTTCTGCAGGGATGTGCTCTGACACTCTCTGACTAGGGCAGATTAATCTCCCACAGATTCAGTTTTCTTATCTATAAAACGGGAGCTGTCACACCGAGAGTACAGCATCACATGAGGATTAGATGAGATGATGGTAGCAGAACACTTGATTCTCTGTAGACATCTGGCTTTCTAGCTGGCTCAGCTTCGAATCTGAGGATAGACAGATGCAGACGGTTACCAAGGCTTAACATTGTCTCCTGTTCATTACTCACTTTGCTGATACTTCTATCCTGAAAGTATTTTCTAAAAAAAAAAAAAAAAAAAAAAAAAAAAAATGGGAACGTCGTTTTCTGCTTCTCTTTCTCTTTCTGCTAACTCCGATGCTTAAATAAACAGCTCTTACAGAGGTCTAGAATGTTCTGAAAGGTAGAAGAGGAAGTTCCCACTCACAGCGCATTGTAGGGGAAACAAGAAAATATTACGAATGACAGAAATAGGCGCAAAGATCTCTGTGAAGATTTGAGTAGCGTGAGAGGACCACCTGAAGCCAGGGATGAGGCTTCAGGTGGGCGAGGCCCTCAAGAAGAGGGAGGCAACTCACGGGAGGGGGTCTCAGAGTTCTCACGGAATCCTCAAGTGTGAGCAGCTCCCTCCTCAGAAAAGGAAGCTGCTGTTTGGGGCTGGTGACTAAAAGCCCTCACAACACACACGCAACTAAAAATATCTCTCCCCTTGGTGCTGAGTCCTAACTTACCCCCTGGAGCCTGGGGGGTACTACACAGGGTCCCACTGTAGTGTCCCAGCCCAGCCTCGAAACTGCCCTCCCTGCTCCGTCCCACCCCATCTATACCATGTCAGGAGTGAGGAGTCACTTCTCTTGAGTGTCTTTCTCAGCCTTTCCCCCTAACTGTTCCACGAAAATCGGGGCTTCAGCTATGTTACCCTGTACAACTCACTGTAACAGGGTTGACTATACTGGCTCACACAGTCTCCTTTCACTGAACTCCGGTCACCGCCATCGTAAGGTTTCTCTTGCTCGTCTCTGGAACCCGAGCGTAGTGTCTAACACACACTTACTAATTAGGAGACAATAAATGAGTGATTAAAATCTTACCCAGGTATTTATAAAATTAAATTCAGACACACCATCTAGTAGCCTGGATGTGTCCAGTGATGTGGATGGCAGGAGACCTAAGTTACTCTGGATGACCCTTGCTAGAAGCAAGAGGAGGCTGTGTTCTGAAGCAGCCTGGTGAAGCCAGCTGGGTGGGTAAACAGAGGCCTGCCAGACAGGCCCTGGCTGAACTGCAGCAGGGAAAGCAGGCGGAGGGCCTTCCTAAATTAAGTTCTTAGATGGCGCCAGTGCAGAAAAAGCGGGAGGTTTTGATTTCTCTTTGACTACGTTGTGGGAACTGAGCAGAGCGGAAATGATGGAGGGGCTAAGTGGGGGGGAGGGCCGGGTGGGGTGGGGGCGGTGATAACTGAAGCGCTTAAGGACAATACAATAGTAAACATCGAACCCCTACTCTGATCTATCCAATGGGCAAGACATTCTCCACAGTTGTGTGGAGAGAGAGGGGACTGACTCTGACATGAGCTCTGATGCCCCATATTTGACCACCTCCCCTTGGTGGGGAGGCCTGGTGGCACTCAGACAAAGACTAAGCAGGCTACCAAGATGAGACTTGATAGCCTATGACCATATAATGGGGGAGGAGGTCCTCCTTGGTCTTAGACCTAGGGGAGAGGAATAGGGTGAAAGCGGGAGGGAGGGAGGAACTGGGGGATATAAGGGAGGGGATAACAATTGAGTTGTAATCTGAATAAATTAATACAATTAAAATAAAAATAAAAACATGGACTTGCAGTTTGATTGCCTGTAGCAATGTCCATCATAGTGGGTCAGGTCCCCCTTCCCCGCCCGCCCCCCCCCCCCCACAAAAAAGCAAGCCATCTTATAGGAGCCGTATTTTGGATGGTGGCAAAGAGAACTTGCTCATTTGTCAAGGCTCTCCCAACAGTTATCTGCGCAAGATATTTTCTGACATAAACAACTGTCTACCTGGTGCTGAATTTCTCAACAGATAAGACACACTTGTGCTCAGGAAGGAACTTCTGCAGGCAGATAGCACAACCAGCTTTGCTTGTTACTATGGGAAGAAAGGCATGCCGCAGAAAAACAGGAAAACCCACCACGGTGTCTGCACCTGAGGTGGGGGAGGGTGCAGTTGCTTCCAGGGACACTGACAGCAAGAACACCCACCATGGCATGTTCTCACAGCAAGGAATGTTCTAGATTTGATTCCTTGCGGGACCTTTTGACAGCACGTGGAGTTTAAATAAAATGCAGTATCATTTCAGACAGTGGTAGAAATGAAAAATAACATCTTTGCCCTAGAGTCAGATTTGCCTGTCATGCTTGTGGGGCCTTAGCATGTGTCTGTGAATGCCCATTCAATCAAGTGTCCCCCTTTAAGAGCATGTTTCTTACCTGAATGGAACATGGTGAGGGGAGAAGATTTTTCCAGTTTATTTTTCTTTTGTCATGCTTAAATGTGCACAATTTTAAAGACCAATATTTTCTGATATCTCTGTACCTATTGGTCAAACCTGTTTCATACAAACACAAGGACTCATAAGGGACATTTAGACTTCTGATTCATATGGAATCTTAGATTTAAAGTTATACTATTAGGACGTCTGATCATTTTTCTCAGGAGGAAAAAAATGTCTTAATGACTTTTTATGTTTTGTGATTCACAACATTCCAGTCTCACAGCAGGGAGATTAAATAAAATAAAATTTTAGAAGTTTTTATATTTTAAAATTTCTTATCCTATACATGGATGCAGATAGAATTCCCGTGGAACTTCGTCCCTTGCTTCTTGCCACTTACTTTTTCATGTCCCATTCTTTTATTTTCTGATTTCCTTTCCTTTTTTAAAATCTATAAAAACAACTTAATCTGATGCTTATAAATAGTGCTAATAATGTCTTTTAAAATTATTCTTTGCAGTAATTCTTTCCTAAGGATTGCTAGAAGCATTCAACATAATTCAACATAACTCAGCCAGAACCCTCAGGGAATGGTCACAGAAGTGGGCAGTTTCAGTGACATCAGCTGGAGCCAAGACAGCAGTGTGCTGCTCCTACATATTGCTTTTGACTGCTTTACATCATTACTAGTGCTGTTTTCTTTCTTTTTTCCCCTGTTCCTGATGGGCAACCTTTCCCTGAGACCTTCAGATGGAAGATGTAAGAGAGGAGTATTTTCAGGAGAGTCGGGTGGGAACCCTGGAAAAAAGTCTCAGTTTACTACGCTAAGGTCATAACATGGCCTTGAGTCCCATAACTGGAGGAAGCAGGTAGAAGGTGCTGGCAGAAAGGAAAAGATGCTGAGGTGTTTCTGACATGGCCACAGGGATATGTGGGGACCTTAGAGTGTTACTAAAGCTCTCCTCCAGACTGCCATCCATGTGTAATTGGAGGCGTTATATAGTCCCAAGAAAAGAGCAATTTCTATGAATTTTATGAACTTGCACTTTGGAAAGGTTGACAGACTAATAGACAAGACGTAAATGCACACAGAGTATACAGAGCTCCAACTGTGGCTTTGACTTAGCTAGATGTGATACCACAGTTAACGGTGTGTGAATGCCTGTACAAGGTTTTCATTTGTTTAAAAACATGCCAAAACATTTGAACAGATAACCATGTATTCTAGGCTGAAATAGGAAGCAAAGGTTTTCATTAAGAACAGATAATAGCTTTACAAAGCCAACCAGCTCCAAATCACTCTAAAAACCCAATTTTGTTATGAAGATGAAATGACTTCATACTGTATTCCCTAACTGAATTAGAGACAGATGCACCTTCAGTCTAAAAAACTCCATATTGTTAAATGTCACTGTTAGCTTCCCCATTCATCAGCCTTATCCAAAATTTATTGTTAATATTATTTCATGGAATCTCAGGAAATATTTACTACGCTTCCCCTTCCTTTCTCCCAGTGTTTGCCCCACCCCTGTCCCTCCCTCTCTCTGTCTCTCTCCCTCCCTCTGTCTGTCTGTCTGTCTCTCTCTTTGTGTGTGTGTGTGTGTGTGTGTGTGTGTGTGTGTGTGTGTGTGTGTACACGCATCTGGAAAGTTACAAGGTGTAACAGTACATTTGGTCAACTGTGTGTAAAGGTGAAACAGTTGGTGAAATTATAATCAGAATTGTGTGCACTCAACTTTTCATATTCAAGAAATGGTAACTGACAGAAAAAGAAAACAGCTACAGATATTTGTTTTACAATGAATTATTTTTCTATTAATATAAGTCATGTTAGAACTTGATTATAACACGCACTAAGATCTTATTCTGTGAGTATTTCATAATTCTTCATCATTCTCTTTGCTCAAGAAGAGTCCTGAACTCCCCCAAGATAATGCTGAGGAGGAAAAACTGAGGGCCCTTTCACAGCCATTACTGGTAGCATGTCTGCCTGAGTCTTGAGGAAGACAATAGAAGATTCCATCACGGGCAGTCAGCATTTGATTACTTCAAAACTCCATTCATTCACAGTCTGTTTTAGTTTTCTCATGATTCTTTAAGAAGCCCTGGCTTCCATTTTGAAAACAAAGTAAAAACTTGACAGAAAAAGAAAACAGCTACAGATATTTGTTTTACAATGAATTATTTTTCTATTAACATAAGTCATGTTAGAATTTAATTATAAATTGTAATAAAAATTTAAGTTTGACTAATTGGGAAAAATGAAAATTTGTGATACTTCTGTAGGAACCTGGTATTGTGGATAGGTTTTGTTAACTATTGTACTAAGATGATGTAAGTAACACTGTAAAGTTACAAAAAAAAAATTGGAAAGGGACGTTCAGAAAGCTGTTAAGATTGTGAAGTCTGGGCAACTTCTTGCTTAAGTACATCATCAACCTTACTTTTCTGTCTACCTGACTTTTTGAATACTTCAAGAACAGAAGATATGGTATGAGCCAAAGCTGGCACTGGTAAGTAACTCAACAAGATAAAGCCAATGAGAGTCAGCTACTTTCTGGAAGTTGGGCCAGGAATATGACAAGGTAAAAAAAAAAAAAAAAAGGATTCTGCACCAGGAAGAATTAGCTCAATGCTTGAGTTTGGACCGTCTACATTTCCTTCTTTTTAACTCCTATGAATAGAGAAGAGGGTAGGAAAGAAAGCAACTCAGAAAGGGATGGGGGAGGTCAGAGAGTAAACCGAAGATTTCTATGGAAATAAGCTGTTTCTCTTACGACTTTCTAAAAAAGCCACTTTTAAGCTACTGCTTTCAGTTTACTTCACTGCAGTCACTGAAGTGGCTTAGAAAGAAATCTTTGATATGCCAGATCAACCAAACGTTTTAAAATATCCTTTTTGTGTCTCCATTTATAATGCAAATTGTAAGGTGGCATTTTGGGTTCATTTCAACCACAGTCTCTGAAGTGGGTTAACATAGACAGGATGAGGAGGTGGAGGCAATCCCGAAGAGAGTACATCTTTGATAGTTCAATAATAACAAAAAAAAAATGTATTTAGGTCTTTTCTAAATACTTTTCACCTCCAAAGAATATAAAAAAACCGAGAGGAAGATGTTTAAGAAGAATAAATTGTGGCTGCCCTCTGTGTTCAGTGAGTGACGGAAGATACTGTTCTATGCATTACCCACTACTTAACTATTCCTTAAGTCTCGCCTTTATGAGCTCATAAAAAGAGACCTTGCTTATGTGTCTAGGAAAGGCCCTATCTTTATATGCTGTCAGAACTGAATTCAACATACTGTTTCAATATACGTTTGAAAACCAACAGATATTTTGCTATAGAAAGTGAGCCGGGCAATCACCTTAAACCCACGTTTACATTTCACTTTTACGTACATAAACACGCGCTAGCTGAACTAGTTAAAAAAAACAAAAACAAACAAACGGGTAACGCATGCTTAGGAATTATGGGGAAGAGACTGAGTTCTGCTTAAAATAGTAGTGCCACCGTAAAGTTTTACATGAGAACCTCCAGTCTTGTTTCAGATACACTAAAAAAGTCAAAATTAATCAATGTCAGAAACACAAATGAGGGCTGGCAAAGAACACAGGGCCACGTGAGGAGGAGGGAGGCAGAGGTGTGTGGCACGCGCAGACTCAGACTTGACGTTCTCATGTAAGCTCGTCTCTGAAACTTCCAGCGTGTTCCGAAGCCTCAGATTTTTCTACTGGGCTAAGGAACTGAAAATACACTTCTGACTTCCGACGAAGATCACCTCAGCCTCCCCTTCTAGGAGGCGAAAGCTGACGTGTTAGGAATAGCCACGGGGTCCACAGGTATTTTACCGTCTTCTGTTTCATGATGGAGCCTTTCGAATGTAAACAATTTATAAGAGAAAAAGAGTGAGCCCAGTCAGATTTCAGATATAGAAAGAAGCGTGATGGGAAAGCTGTGAGGCTTTTGTCAGGGGACAGAGTTCGAAGACCCCGCCTGGCATAAACTGTTTACAAGTACTCCGGTCTCCATTGTTTCTCTCAGGCGATGAGTATCTCTTCCTTCCTTCCCTCCCGTGCTCTTGGCCATGATTTAACTTCTTTTGCCTGTTGCTTCTCTCAAGAATCTTCTCGTTTCCCCGAGCTCCTCCCTGGCACGCCCCTCTGTCTTCTCTGGGGCTTTTTGAGGAACCACCGATTGTGGGTGGCTTCTATGTCTCAGTCTTGCTCAGGGGACCAATTTCACACATTCCTTAATGATTATATTATAGGAGCAACTCCCCCAATGTTCCTGTTCATTTTGATCTGATTTGAACTCAGTTTTGCAATGCTGACTGGAGACAGTTTAACTTTTTCCCACGTGGCCGCTCTTTCTGCTGTCCCATTTAACATAGCCGGTGGATAAACCATGGGGTACTAAGACTGTTATCAAGATCCATCTGCAAAAAAAAAAAAAATAATTATAATATACAAAAGAGGTTTAAAAAAAAAAAGTCCAAAACCCAGCACGCAGAAGACACCCTTTAGAAGATGTTGCCTTAGGCCCCCTATAGTGTATTTAGACTTAACTCCAGCCGCATGTCTGTTTGCAGGGTCGGCAGAAACTTACAGAAGGCCAGGAATTTTGCCTGAAGCACACCTAATGTGGGATATGATTTTGTGGCCCATGGCTTATGGATGGACTCTAGCCTGCTCTTGTAGGGCCCACATCATCCAGTTTTCTTCTCTTCTGTGAGCCCCCCCCCCTCCACCCTCTGCCTCTGTGCTCGAGATCACTCTTAATAGATCATTTCAACAAGAACTCTTCTCTCAGGCTCCATTTCTTGGATGCTCGCCAAGATGTACACCTTTAAAATAATGCACAAGATAATCTTTGAATTATTGCCCACATCTTCAATCTACACTAAATGGTCAGTTTTGAGGTGGGGACCAATAGAAGAATGCATTAGAGAAAAAAACACAACATAAAATGATAACGGTGGCAAAAATTAAGAAGGAGTGTGTGTGTGTGTGTGTGTGTGTGTGTGTGTGTGTGTGTGTGTGTGTGTGTGATCTTGTTTAAAAAAAAGGAAGTAGTTTTTAAAGAGTTTCAAATGTTTAAAATGCTACTAGCTTGGAGAAACTCCAGTGAGCAGGGCTCTTGCTGGTATCCACAGCACTTATACTGTGAACTTTTTACATTGTCCAAAGTAGTTTCTGTCAACGCTAATCTCAGGACAGTTCAGACAAACAAGGATACTTATAAACTTCATTTTTCACATATAAAGACTGTTTTTTTTTTCACCACAAAGACTGTTTCAGATGGATTGAACAACTTGTTTTCTGTGAGTAGAGACCTGACCCAAAGGTGGTATTCAAACCCAGGTCTCTATGCAAAATAAAGTAAACTTTACAGCTAATTTAAGCGACGTTTGTACAGTTTCCATAGGTTGGTCTTTAAATTCATTCCCGCTAGGATTACCTTGAAAATTCATCTACTAATCTGGAGTTAATCTGGGTCAAAGTGTTTTTTATATTAAATATACACATTACCCATCTCCTGTTGTGTAAGGAAATTATTCTGAAACTCAGCAGCTGAAACTGATAAACCTTTATTGTCCCCAAGTTTGTGTGGCTAAAGATAGGTGGCTAAAGTGCTTCGAGACTTGCACAAAATTCCAGTCAAAGTGTTCTCCACAGTTGCAGTCTCATTTGCAAGCTCAGCAGAGTGAGGACTTGCTTCCAGCTTTACCAAGGTAGTTTCGGGTTCAGCTCCTTGGCTCTTCTTGCATGGCAGGCTGGAAGGCTCTGTTTTCTCCCCTGGCTATTGGCCAGTGACACCCCTCACCCAGTTCCTTGTCATGTAGCTCCTTTCCTAGTGTGGCTCACAATATGGCAGCTGGCATTCCTCGGAGTGAGCAAGTGCGAGAAAGCAAGAAAGGATGAGCAACAAGGAAGCCAGAGCATTTTTGTAACCGAATCTTGGAAATGACACCCCATCAATTTGTGCTGTGTTTTCTCGGCTAGAAATGAGTCACTAGGCCTGGCCCATGCCCACATTCAGCCAGAGTGGATGCTACATGGACGGTATGGCAGGAGGCTGCCTACCACAATGTGTCACTTGGCTTCCTCATCTATGAGGACCAGCGACTTGATCCAACCACTGTTTTCTCTTTAAGGAAGCACTGGATATTTTCAATATGTTAATTTCATGGGTTCAGGCATATGTGCTGTAGTTTAACGCTCTTCTTTCTCGCTAGTTCTCCCTCCCACCCACTCTCCAATTTCTCTTCTCCTTTTGCTGGTCCTTTCTTGCTTCCTCTGCCCTCCTGCTTCGAGTTCTGCTTACTTCTCTTTCAGGCTCCCTGTTATGCCATCTCCTCCTTTTTCATGTTCTCATGGTCTTTGTCTTTAGAGAGTCTACTTTGTGTGTACCTGCTCCTACTACCATGGCCCTCCCTGTTCCCCCATCTGCTCATAGGGACCAAGGCCAACCAGCAATTTTAGATGCTGCCTTTTAAGTTTCTAAAGAAAGTGATCCAATTCAACTATTGGATTTAGTGGTTTTTTTTTTTTTTTAAATCAAGTTCCTTTGGGAAGATGACACCATAATGGTGTGAGAGAACATTTTATAGAACATTCGGAAATCCCAGTTTAGAGGTAGGGTCAAAAGAGGGTGCAAGATTTCCCCCTCTGCTATTTTTCCAAGTATAATGTCAGATAGAAATTCTAACTACTTTCTTTTCTTATGCATTTTGTTAATTATTTAAAATTATGTAAAACGAAGACACACCCTAAGAGAGATGGTGGTAATGCTAACATTGGTTATAATGCTGTTGATGATGTAGGTGAAGGCACACTGTTTCCTCACTTGCTTGACACTGTTCAGTCTTTGAGACAAGCCTTTACCTCTGCGCCAGTGTGTAGCCTCACTTGAATAGATTTATGCAGACTAAAACAGATGTAAACAGATTGGATTGGTTGGCTATTTCAGCCACTAAAGATATGAGAAAATTTTTTTTCTTAAAGCTGATATGGCATTTAGAAAAAAAAACTATTTACTAGTGTTGCTATTTCTAATTTTTTCAGCCATAGAATCAGTCCTCAAAGAATGTATACTAATTTATCCAGTAGAGAAGGAGGGCTTGTTTCACATGTGGAGATGATAAGTAATAATTATCAACAACTGATAGTGATTCCATAGCCTGAATTTATCTGTCTGTCTGTCTGTCTTTCCATCTGTCTGTCATGTTTGTATCATGGTGGCAAATGTGTGATTAGAATGTTCAACTTGACATATCTACCAAACCAGTTGTCACCTATCTACTGATTTCATTGCAGGACTTACCACTAACAGACATCAAACAAATAGCATTCAGATCACTTGAAGGATAGTTGTTTAGTGAGTTAGAATGAATGAAGTCTTTAATGAGTGCTGGCATCAAATTCCGGCCTCATTTGTTCCTTGCCATGCCCTGTTCTGCATCGAGGATGCCCCAGGCACTCTTTTTGAGGACACTTGACCTACCAGTCATATTTCAGAAACTACAGATTTGGTCTTTGCTGATTGAGTTTAGACTCTGAGGAGTTCGCGTTGCTGGATTACATATAGGCTAATGACCCATCCAATGCTAAAGGCAAAATTTTAAAGTGCACTAGCAAATTAAGCCATGGCATTTTCAGAAAGGAAAAATTTATTATGTCGTTGAACTTGATTCAATAAGCTTTGCTTCTTTAGATATACGACACTACGGGAAAAGTAAGAAATGAATTTTTAACAAGTGTTACCATTTTTTTTTCTTCCATTTTCTCAGGTAAAGGATACTCACAGAAAATTAAGAGACCAAGCATCTCATCGGGATTAAAAGAAAGCCATTAAAATGATAAACAGTGAGAACTGGTTATGACTACCCCGCCAGTCATTCACTTTGAAGTTCTGAGAGTATGTCGTCCTTCAGACCGTAAGCCCAGGAAAGCTAGGCTTGCCTAATTTAATGGTACCCCGGGTGAAGGTTTCAGAGCTTGGCATAACATTCCAGAAATTCATTGACACGAGGATGTCAGCAGTGATCATTGTTATCCTTGGAGGTGAATGTGAAACACAGAGTGTGAACAGAAGAGAAACCACAAGGAAGGCTTTCTGCCTCATCCGGAATTACTGTGATGTAAAGAATGCTCTCTTAACTTAGAGGTCACTGTAAAGCGTGCAAGGGTTGATATTTGAGCTACATAGAGCTCACAGTTGCTCTATAGAACAGAACAGATGTTGATAAGTCAGCTAGACATATACGACTTAATACATATCTGTAATCAAAGCATTCCAGAGGTGGAAACAATGGGGTGGAGAGTTGGAGAACCATCAAAAACAAACAAACAAACCAACAAAAAAACAAAACCAGAAAGAGAAACAACAAACAAATGGTTTTAAACATTGTTTTATATAAAATTGAAGAAATGATTGAGTGTAGCATTTGTCATTTTACTGAAGTCATTTAACAATCTTCTCGGGTGCCCTACAATGTACATTAGATGCAAATGGTTAAAAAGGTAGCTGTTTATCATAACTACAAGTGTCTATTCTAATAATGGAGAAGATTTTAGTATTTATACCTCAAGCAGTGAAGTACAGGTTTCTATTATCAATTATTATTATTAGTAGTAGTATTCAAGAAAGTGTTAACATTCTCAAAGACTAGATTCTGATCCTAGTTTTAAAATGACTTACCATATGGTTTAGGTCAAATAAGAGGCACTTTGGGACAGCTCTGTGTCCAAGGGACTAAGCTTTCTAATTTAGTTAGAATTCTTTCTCATCACCATGCTCAAAATGAACACAGACACACTAAGCCAAGGCAGTTGATTTCATTGATGCCTGAAAAGGGATCACTTATTAAAATTACAGAAGTTGGATTTTAAAACAGATATGATTTGAAATATGGTCTCTTTCCCTCTCATTTGATCCAAAGTTCATTTCTATTTTATTTTAAAATTATTAAACCTTGGACCATTACCAAGAATAACAGACAGAAATACTCCTGTCTGGTTTTATGACATGTCTAGTAATGCAAAGGAAATACACAAATTAGCTTTTCTTTGTAATATGACCAAATTTGAGGTAAGACAAAATGGTGAGGACAGACAAGATAAAGTGGGAAATTTGTCTGGTATCTGTAGGGTGCTAAATTTTGCAAAAAAGAGCTCTTCCTACTCAGTCCAGAAGGAACATATTGCCTGTTTTCTTTCCCCTTCAGTTGCTTCCTTATCAAAAATAGAAGGTTTTATAGAGAGTGTGTCATAGGCCAAGGTCTTTGTGTCCTCTAATGAACCACTTGCATGTCTACTAGGGACTGTGGAGAGGCTAGCTATTTATAGTCATAGACGTCACTGTAAGCATCCTTATGTGTTGAATGATGTAGGCTTGTCTCACACATATCCCTGTGAGCTTATTGTGGTGTAAATTGAGAGAAAGCATATAGCTGCCTTAAGACAGTGCAGGAAGTAGAGAACACCCCCTCTTCTTCCTTTTCTCTTTCCCCTCTCCTTCCTCCCTTTCCTTTCTTTTCCTTTTCTTAGTTTAGTGCTTTCCAAAATGTTAGTGACCATAAGACTCATCTGGAGATCTTGTTAAAATGTAGATACCAAGTGGTTCTGGGTGGTCTTGCTGGTTCAGAGATCGCTGTTGAGTACCAAGGATTTAGGTAGTGACTTACTTGATCATTTAGTTAAAAGCAACTTCTCAATGTGTTAATCTTGACTGGGCCTTCACAGAGCACCATCATTAGTGCTCTGGAGTCCTATGTGATAATACTTGTGTGATATTATTTTATATATTTCTTATCCATAAACTCTTTTGCATTCTGAAAGCTATATATGACACGGCATGGAAATTACTGTAAAGTGTAATGGGTACCTTAATGTCTAAGCCTTAATACCAGTCACCTTCCAGGTAATTTCCTTCTTCCTGGGAACTGCTATGTGTAGTGTTGTCAAGTTCACCGGGTCTAGTATCATTGGGGAGCAAGGCAAGCTTGCTGGCACAGCTGTGAAGGATTGTCTAGGTTAGGCTTGCCTCTGGGTGTGCTTGTGGAGAACTGCCTTGATTCGGCTAATTGGGTTAGGAAGAACTCATTAGGAATGGTACCATTCCCGGGACTAAGATCCTCGATCTTTATACAAAGGAGCTGGGCACAGACATTTGTCACCCTCTGCTTCTTGACCCTAGATACTGTTGAGACGTCCCTCATCAGGAACTTGGGTGACTCTGAGCAGTGAGCCAAAGTAAACCCCTTCTCTCTTGAGTTGCCTTTATCAGGATATTTTATCTCATTATTAGTAATGTAAGGTAGGGACTGAGAAATATGTTTTCCAGGGCAGTATAATGTTTACTTTGCAAATTAAAAAGTGTGTCTGCTTGTAATAAAGTTTTTTTTTATGATAACACTTACATGGCACTTATCTCTGTTAGCTCTCCAGGATCCCACTCAGGTCTAGCATTGATGAAGTCCCATACCTAACCATTGAGCTATCTCTCTAGCATGAGTGTGATTTTAAATGCATCTTAGATATATTGTTCCATGATTGGGTCCTTAACTTTTTGGTTTTTACTATGGACATAAACTAGATATATTTAGCTTATCATGACTAAAGAGGAGGACACAGTGCATATATGTGTGTGATAAACTCCTCTACATAATCCATTGCCATAAGCTAACAGACCCTAGGTGTTTAAGATATAATGGTATAAGCCCAGTGCTCAGGAAGCTGTGGCAGAAAGGTTGATGTTAAGTTTGAGTCCAGCCTGGGCTACATGGTGAATTCCAGCATAGCCTGGCCTATGTTGTTCAACTCTGTCTCAAACTAACCACCTAAAAACAAAACAAAACAAAACAAAACAAAACCTCCATCCACAAAACTTCACTCATTAAGAGTTTAGTCTTTTACTTGGCTATCTGGGTTTCCTTGACTAACAATATATAGAAAACACCAAATCAGAAGGAAATAAAAATTGCTTAGACAATGGCAGCTTATAGGAAAGGAGAAGATTTAAAATAGAAGTCTATAATATCAGACACAAACACAGAGATGATATTGTAATTTTAAACCAAGGGTGGCGACATGTACCTGGAGTGTCAGCATGCAGGAACCTCAGGCAATGGGTCATTTGTGCCAAGCCTGTCTGTCTCAACAATGAAGGAAAACAAAGAGAAAATAAATAAAGATTAAAACAATAGTGTTCTAATCTATGTTCTCTGGAGGCGTTAAATAGTTTCCAGACACCAGAGCTGCTTATATACATATAGCATACTTCAGTGGTAAACAGCCGCTAGTTCCCAGAGTCCTTTTGAAGATTATGCTGGTCTCTAGCTTGCTCACCTTTAGAAGATAAGACACATGCAATACGGTTTTAAAATATCTCCATGGACATTATTTTAAAGATCGGTTGCTGTCATTTCTGAAATATACCTTTTCCTTGATTTTGCTGAATGAATTGATTTATGAATGTAACTCTGATTTGAATTTAAAACAAGGATTGGCCAGGCCAGTCTAGTGAACTCCAGGATATCGGAGGTATATAGTGAGGCCTTGTCTGAAAGAAAGACAAACGAGTGAGAGAGAGAGAGAGAGAGAGAGAGAGAGAGAGAGGTGGGGGGAGGGAGAAGGAGAAAGAGAGGGAGAGAGAGAAACAAAACAAGCAAGCAAACAAATAAGAACGGATTATGATTACAAAGAGGGACTTTGAAATTTTTAGTTTCATGGGTATCTTAAGATTTTATTTTTTAAGTTGAAATGCAAACGTTGCTGAAATGCAAATCTTATTTGTGTCTTGGGAAATAGAGAAAAATGGAATTAGGAAGGAATTCTCACCCCAAACTGTAGTTTCCCATCTTCATAGGTTTGTGAAGCCAACAGGATCTGGGAGTTAATATTTATTTTGCCTCTTGATACCTGCAGGTAGAAAGTACCACACGGAAAGTGAGCTCTGGAACCTCGTCGGAATTTCTGATCTTCATAATTTGCTAACAGGGACTGACCTGGGGCCTTGTTGGGAAGGTGGCTGGCTCCTTGCCAGGGACCACAGAGCACTGCTTTATACTGTGACAAGTCACCACTGAAATCAGCTCTTACCTGTGGCCTCTGGGACACAGGTTTTAATATCTTAGCAGCCAAATTGAAAACATACTAGCCGGGTATTGGTTGATCTCCTCAGTTTGAATATGTACCACCTGCTGTTGGTTACCTCAAAGTTTACACGGGTGCCTGATGCTAGTGGGCACCTCTCTGTGAGGTGGGTTTCTAAGGCGGGAGATAACGTCTTGCCTTAGCTGTTAAGCACAAGCAAAGAAAGCAACTTAGAGGAGCTGGAACAGCTGGTGTATACGGAATGAGGTGCATTCTGTATTTGCTGCAAGATAATCCTCAACGTATGATGCTGCTCAGAAGGCAAACTCATAGAAGGAATATTGCTTCTATAAAAATTGTAATATGTATAATTTAGCTTGGATTATATTGATCCTTAGAAAGCTGGCATTGTTAATGAGCACAGGTTGTAAGAAATAGCTCATCAAATATGAAGCCAGAAAATTTTACAGGTCATTTATAAAAGTGAGATGCAATTACTGATTACTTAAGTAAAAAAAATTAGATTAATAGCATTTTTCATCTTTGTCTGTCTTCGTTTCATCTACACACACCTCTACACATTCATGAACACTAGTTCTTGTTCAAACCTCACTTAGAAATCAGTTTAAAGCTTTCATAAAAAATGAATAATTTTAAAGAAGACTTACATTAAGAAAATAAGGGGCTGATAAATAAACTTAGTAGTGCATGGATAGAGAACTTTAGAGACCTATCTGATGCATAAATGCCAGTTCTAACTGCATCTTTGTTTGCCCACTCAACCTCGACATCTCAGTTTTCTTCAGTTTTTAAAAATTTTAATACACATGGAAAATCATAAAGAAAAACAATGTTAGCAGGAACCTTCAAGAAATCAGCAGGAGTAACTACTGTGGTGTGACAGTGGACTTAATAAATGTTGCAGGGTCTCCCCGTGTCCTCTCCACCCGACCTCTGTCCTTTTGCCCCTGCCCTGCTGGTATCATGCACTTAAACATACTATTTTAAAGCTGCTGTTTCTTCTCATTTAGCCCCCAGTTTTACGTCATAACTAAAACTTCTGAAAGTTTTCATGTTTTCTTTCTTCCTGAAGATTTTTTTTCCTAACCTCCTCCCCGCCCCCCCCCCCCAGCTTGTCTCCCACCCTGCCCGTCTCCCTCACTCCTTCTCTCTCCTTTTCTCCCACCCTTCCTTCCCCAGTGATATATGACTGGGTAGCTGTGGCTCTCTCAGGCCCACTGTTTTGGTCTCTGAATGTTTCTAAATTTGTGAAGCTAGCTGTTGAAGAAGTGCGGCGTTTGTGCAGGTGGCTGTTATTAACTGACGTGTCATGGTTCACGGTGAACAAGCAAGGTCAACAGACTTGTTTTTCATCATGGCTGGTTTTAATTTGAAAGGGAACTTGTTACCTATTTGATAATGCTTCACTCAAGTTCACCTATTCCAGGTAGATTAATAGCTTATTCAAGATGAGGAGCCCAGAGGCCCTGCATGTGCTGTGGGTCCAAGGTTCAAACTTCAGATAGTAAAAAGCTCTTGTTTTTCTTGTACCTATTCGCCTGGGCACACTGTAGTGAACTTTGGACCTGGAAACACTTGAATAATCACAGGTTTGGGACTTATGGTTGTCTTAGGAGCTGTGTTATGTAACTTAAGAAAGAAATGTGCTGTCTTGGAATTTTAAAGATTGCGAGGCTTTTCAGTCTTGGTGACCGTAACATTGGTTGGGATATAACCCCCCACCCCCACCCGTCACGCGCTCCCGGCACAAAAAAAAAACAAACCCAAATCATATATATATATATATATGTGTGTGTGTGTATGTGTGTATTTTTGGTTGCTCAAAGAACAACATCTTTAAAAACTATCATTTCAAAAAAAAAAAAAAAAAATCCAAACGCTCAGTGTTGGTGTGGGTTGAATCCGACAGAATTTGTTCAGTGGTGGGGCCTCTCATGATGCTGACAGATCAGTGACACTTTACACGAATGTGTATTATGTATATAAAATGTTGTATAAAATGAGGAACAAATTGCTGGGTGTCAAATTCTCTTCTAGAAACGTGGGCTTTCCTGCCTTGGTTTCCTTTAAGTCATTAGTACTAGTGGTACCGGTAGTAGCACAGAGCTCTACGCTGGCTAGCTCTTCTCCATGCAGAAAAAGAAGGGGAGCTGCTCCCTTTCAGCATAGTCCGCAGGAGTCTCACTGTTGCTATCTTTTCTACTCGGTTGGCTTCTGAGGCATTTAAATCCAACTCTACTATTTGAAGTTTAAGCCACAGTGAAAATATTAATGATGACCTGGTACTGAAAGGAGCCCCACAGTCTCTTAAATTGATAGGTTTCTAAGAATACGTCTAATATAGATTTCAAATAAGAATCTGATGTGCAGAGCGCCTAACTGGTCTGACGTGTAGTTTACCTGCCTAGATTGGCTAGCTAGAGGAGCTTGTAAACAAACTCGTGAATTTGCCATGCTGATTATAGTGTTGGCAAACACAATGGCTGATCATGTTATAAATGTTTATCAACACCCGCACTCACCCACCTGCTAAGAGGTGGGTGCTTTAATGAAATTGTTTGACTATCAAGGCCGGTTGCTAAGATACAATGTTCTTGTTACCAGGGATGTGATGCTCGCAGATTTCTGTTATCAAGCAATGATTAGGGATGTGCTAACCTCAAGGTGCTCAGTGCAGTGGAAGGCTTACTGAACTACAAATTAGTAAACTGCTTGAGCAGCCACTGGCAGAAAAAAAGTGTGCCTCATCCATACATTCCTGACACTTGAGAAGAAGACAAGAGGGGCATAGAGTGTGCCTGTAGATGATGAGGCCTTGAAAGTCTGTGGTGAAAGGGTTTTCCTGTACTATCTGTGTTTAGACAGCTCAGGAATTGGTTGACATCCACTGCAAATGTATTTTCTTGCAAAAATTTATTTCCTTAAATATCCCATTTATGGGCTGCTATGGGACTGTTCACATTACATATCCCATAATTCTCTGTATGAAATAAAAATAAATTGTAGTCCTAGAGAATGGAAATGCCATTGAATACAAACACACTTTGAAGATGATGCCAGGTTTAAGAGGTCTATTTAGTGATGTAGTGCCATATTTAGTGTGATGAATTCTACAAGTAATGACAGATTTTTTTCAATAATGAGTCTCAGTTCCCCATGATATTTAATGTGACATCAAATATCAATATGTAAGTGTCAAAATGATTCTGTTTGCTTTTACCTGACCAGTGGAGGTGTCCAAAGCCAGGTTGTGCACATTGGCCATATTGTTCACCTTACTAGTGTCTGAATAAAGTACAGCATCTTACCTGCAGACTTTGAACAGAATACTTCCACACTGTAAGTGGTCACATGTTTTTATAAGATCTCCTGCCATCTAACACTCTCCTCATTGCCAGTAATTTCTCCAGCCTGGGAAACTGGACTTCTGCTGTCATGTACAATCTTTACTCATTACTTTTTAAAGAACTCTCCATTATTAACCTTACAGTTCTGATGGCTGTTAAATTGGTTCCTGAAAATTCCTCTTATAAAAATTAAAATTGTGGACGTATTTCCATAATGAAAGTATTGAAATAAGACGTTTTCAGAGACCTTCCCTTGGATCTGAGGCCATGCTCACAATGGCGTACCTATCCGCTGGCAGATCCTGCACAAAGATGCATTCTGAGCGTGGGTGAGTGATGACCCCATCCAGGAGAAGTAGCAGATCTTTAGGGGGTGGTCAGCCCAGCCTCTTTCTTTCTATAGAGAGTATAGAAAATGAAAATGTAACACTTTTGTTTCCATGAAACAGATTTTAAAATATACATTTGGCTCTGCAGGCAAGGCAACCAAAAGCAAAAAAGGACTAAGTGATAAACTTGGACGTATTCTACAAAATAGGAGACACAAAGCTGCACCAGGAACCCAGGTCTTTTGTGAACCTGGTCTTGTTTCCAGGAGCCTCAGCTGCGTGCAGCAGGAGGAAGACAGGCTACCTGCTGGGGAAGCGCACGAGAGCAGTTGGAACCCAGCAAACATGTGCCTACTTTGTGTCAGATGTAAAGGAGGCTTGTAATTAAAACTCTGTTATAAGGAGCAAATATGAGTTCCAGGGCAAGCTGGTAGGAAAACATCAAGGGTAGGTGATGTTAAGAGAGGGTACTTGAAAGATAAGTGTTTGATTGGAGCTTCTCTTGTTTTTGTTATAATTTTCTAATGGGTTACATTAGGTCAGGCAGCCAATGTGCCTAGCGCACACAAGATGTTCTACAAACTTCTAAGACACACTCATGGACTAGACTCTGAGGGACTGAGCTCTAATATTTTTTTTTTACCCTTGAGATGTTTCTGAAGATTAAATTTTCCATCTTTAATAATATACTTGCTGTTAGTGTCCAAAGTTGTGTTTAATAAAATGGATTTCTATTTATTGATAAATTAAGAAGAGACACTGTAAAACCTTCCATTGCTTTCATTGTCAGAGATGTACAAGCCAGCACCTAGGTTGATTGGGCTGATTGTACTACAGTGGGAATGACTGGGGACAATTGTAAAAGGGATTTCTCTTCTTCCTTCTCCTAGGTTCCCATGAGGCTGTCAAAAGTGGTAGCAGGGGCTGGAGAGATGGCTCAGAGGTTAAGAGAACTGCTTGCCCTTCCACAGGTCCTGAGTTCAATTCCCAGCAACCACATGGTGGCTCACAACCATCTATAATGAGGTCTGGTACCCTCTTCTGGTGTGCAGGTATACATGCAAGCAGAGCACTGTATACATAATAATAAATAAATAAATCTTAAGAAAATGGTATCAGAATCAAGGTAGTTGAAATTACAGCTTTAACTAGCACCTTATTCCAAAGAGAAAGGGATAAATAAGTTAACGAGAAGCTCAGAAAAGCCCATGCTATTCTCAGGACTGCAGTGCTGGCTTGTGAGGCCGTGGGCACCAGCTTTTCTTAGATAGGAACTGTTGTTGGTTTCAGCAACGCATTTCTCTACTCTTTCCCATTTCTTGTTTCTCTACAGCTCAATTTTGCTTTTCTTTCCTGGACCCCTTAGTGCTTCTCTCAGGGTATTTATTTTTAAATTAAAATACTAAATATTTGGCCTATTGGCTCTAAAGCCCACTTCTCTAAGCCCAAAACTGCCTGTTCTGTTTAATTTTTAAGGATATATTTAAGGATGCTTTTTAGTTACTAGCAAGAAATTACAAGACTGACTATTCAACAACAACAGCAGCAGCAACACACAGTTTATGCCACTCGGAGAATGTGTTCTGTGTACTACTGTTCATATTTAGCGATGGCCCTAAATATAGATGCGCTCCTCTACCTACATATAATTCAGATCATGTCAAACACGAACCCCTCTCAGTGTGGGGTAGTGTGGGCATTTGTTATCTACAGCAGCTGTTGCCTTTTTGAGGGGAAAAATCCCACTCCTGTTTAAATTTATGTCGCATTGAGCAAGTTGTGTTGCCGATGATTAAATGTGGCTCAGCTGTGTCACGTGGCATGTCCTGCAATAACCTGACTTAATGCAGTCCACATGTTGTCTGAATGACACACATTAAAACATTCCACTTCTCCACGGAACTCTGCGAGCAGGTGATTTCTCTAAATGGCAGGCACTCACATACTTATGTTTTAAACCACTACTTGCTCCACTAAAAATATCTTCAAAAGCCCACCAAAAACACTTCCTTTGGCTATTTTTGTAAATTGTTGGGCGACTGACAAAGAGCAGGGAGGGATGTACAAGAGAACACTTTGAATTATGCACATAATTTGATATGATAGTGCTCCCTTAAAAAAAATCTACTTGGTGTGAAGTCAGAGGAGAATCTTACTTAACATTACAGGGGTCCAGGGAGATGGACCGATTATCAGGACATTAAACATGAAAAATAATACAAAGTTAGCATGTCCAGAAAACAACACTCATTGAAATGCACACTGCTTTCTGCCAACATCCGTATCTCTCTTCCGTGATCAGTGGTCCTGAGATCACCTTGCTGTATTCAGTTTTCAGGGATCAAATTTGTACTGGGGCCCTGGTTCCTTAAGTGACCAATGGGAAAACATTACCAACACCATTTCAGGCCACTTTCTCCGTTGCTGTTAAGTGAAGTAGCCTAATGGGTATTGAACACATAGTCCTAGCTTCTTGTACGTCTTGCTTGCAATAAGTGCTGAGACAAGTGGATGCCTGGGAAAAGAGAGCCTTCAACTCTAGCAGCTAACACAGTTGTGGAAGTTGGACACACCGAGGACATACCTGGTTTCTCGCGTACTAACTTGTTGACCCACTATCTCATTAAACCTCTCGGAGTTTTGTCCTTTTCTCTAATAATAGAATATTATCCACAACAAACTTGCCAAATTTTGTGAAGCACCCTGTAGAATGCTTATGTAGAGGGTTCATTCACACAGGTCAGTTGCTATTAACTTTGTTAAAAAAAAAAAAAAAGATCAAATTACTGCCTCCTCCTCATACAAACAGAAAAAAAAAAAAAGTCAATACAAATTCTCTCTTGCTTCCTCACTCTTTCGAAAATTTGAGGTCTTTGTGCACCATTATAAACTCTGGGCACTTACTCATTGAGAATTCTTTTTTTTTGTTTTTTTGTTTTGTTTTGTTTTGTTTTGTTTTTGTTTTTGTTTTTGTTTTTGAGGCAGAGTTTCTCTGTGTAGCCTTGGCTGTCCTGGACTCACTTCGTAGACCAGGCTGGCCTCGAACTCACAGTGATCCGCCTGCCTCTGCCTCCCGAGTGCTGGGATTAAAGGCGTGCACCACCACCGCCCGGTCTTCTTGTAGGAGAAGACCAATAGCCACACTATTGCACAAGAAATGCAAACAAAACCTGCTTAACCCAAGACACGAACTTTCATTGTATAACGGCAACACTATATGTCCAGTGTGAACAAGATTCCCCAACACAGTTGTCTCCAAAAATGAATACACACGCCAGGCTAAATGAGCCTTCCAAGGCAGGCAATGACAGCAGTACGTTCATGTGTGTGTTGGGCAGAGCAAAGGTGATAACACAGAAAAACACAAACTTGTTGGCTTTATTTGACCTGAAGTTAATAATTCTTGAATAAACAGTTCCACCATATTAGAGTTTTTGCTCTGTACTTTTAAGGAACTGGATATTTCTAACTTTACAATCGCAGCTGTTTATTTCAAACAGTAAAGAAGTAGAGCTGATGTGAAGCACTTTCCATTCTTCCCTGAAATCAAGACCTTAACTATTTTCTCAATCATCATTTTTTTCCTCACTTATAGGATACATTTTAATCACTTTCCATAGTTTTTCATCTTTTACCTCTGACTTTTATGGACTTAAAAAGGGTTACATATAGGTGCTTCCTGTTTTCCCCCATCTTTACATTTTCTTTAGGCATTTTACTTTCAAAATTTTAGTATGCTTTAGAAAAAAATTAATGTACTTCATTTCATATGACAAAATTGGAACTAAGTAGCTAGTTTGGTTGTTAATTCAAGGAGATTCTGTAACTTCATATTCATATTAATGGATGAGTAAACAAAACCTTGAATCAAAGGAAAGAAGTAAGATAAAAAGTAACGACTGCCTTATCCCATTGAGACTGTTACTATCCTCCCAATACCTGTGTGTGCTACTGTTATTTGGAGGAGTTCTTGAAGCATACAGTCTAGTGTTAATACATGTATTTCTTAGGCTAATAACAAGCTTTACAAAGCTTTCATTACACGTTTGAATCTATCTGCCAATTCCGATTTACATGAATAACTTAATGAAAGCTAAGTGAGAATTAAAATGTACGGAAAGATCATCAATTGGAGAGATGGGAGTGACATTCACCCAAGTGGTTCATGTGGACATTTTCTGCCACTCTCAGAGCATCACACACAGGTGGCCATCTACTCTGAGTTCCAGAGTAGAGAATACTGTGATTCTTGTTAATATATAACATTTGCAGCCACACACATGTTGAATATGTCCTGAGTGGGTGCAAACAGGCTGTACGATGAAAAGTTCTTTGTATTAGTGTCTATATTGCACTTTCTGGACCTTATCAATGAAGAGGAAGCCAGAGAGGGTGAAAAATATGAGTAGACCTAGCTTCCAAGGATAGCATCTCTCTTTTCAGAACCACAGTTGAAAGCAAATGAGGACCAGCCTTCTGTCTACATGACATCTAGTTGGAATCTGTCCCTTCATGGCTGCAGAAGGTGGGTGCACTTTAATTATATTCCTTGTCTCCCATGACACAACTAATTTATAGCATAGAATACCAACCAAGTCTCCTGGTGGCCAGTGCAACAGTGTTTTTTTGTTTGTTTGTTTGTTTTTTTTTTGTTGTTGTTGTTGCACATAACAAGGCTTCCTAGTTTATTTAACGTGGCCAAGTGATAACGTTTGCAGCAGCAGTGCAGCCTCTGTGCTACTTCGGTCTGTGAACACTGAAGGGAAGGATTGCAGGATCCAAGGAGAGCTAATACACAGGAATTTATAACGCTATCTGACTTGAACTCTAATTGTACAACAGCACAAGGAAGATCATCCCCCGCCTAACATGCTCACAGAAACCAAATTGTGCAATGCACACTGAGAGAAGGAAGTGAGACTTCATGGAGAAAATGGCCCTTGGAGGGAGAATAATGTTTGCATAGTTAGAGAGGAAGGAGTCCATCCAATTAAAGGGCGGGAGTCGGGGGGGGGGGGGAACCTGATGTGAAAGTGTGTTTGTCTGAGACTGGGGCAATGAGACTCACTGCAGGCTGGATGGTAATCAGGGGTTCTTGGAAGGGAATATCAATGTTGGGATGTAGAAATACATGAGATTTAGCTGTGAGGTATGTTGGAAGGAACATAGGTTTTGGGCCAGATCTGCCTGAGTTCAAGAATCAGCTATTATGTAACAACTGGGCAACTCTGCATAGGTTACTAAGCATTGTGAATTTTTTTCTGTTATCATCTGTAAAAGACACAATACCCACAGTGCTGTTTCCAGTGGGCTAAAATAAGATGTCTAAAGAGATTCCCGTATAATAGGTGTGCAGTAAACTAACCTTTAGAAACTCCTTCTCCTATTTCCTTCTCTTTACCATAACTCATTAATTCAAGAAATATATGTAAAATACCCATATGGAGTATATGTCAAGTAATATATGTGAAATAGTCTAATAATTCCATATGATGTGTATGTACTGAACTGATTACTATGTCTGCGGGGGCCATTTTTGGAAACAGTGCAGAGCTGTCCAACAGTAGGGGTATGCTGTATAGCAGCTCAAGTGAGTACAAATACTGGGGCCATATAGCTAGAGAGTACACACCTTATAAGTCAAGATGTGGTCTAATAAACTAAACTAAATGATGATACTAGTTTGTAGAGACAATATTTTACTGAACTTTATTATTTTAGCTTAGGGCTGTTTGTAGAGTATAACAGAGTGTTTAGCCAAGATCTTTCTACAGAACATGGTTTCGGTGCTGTATACCATATTCAGAAGGTAAACATTTAGGGTTCCAAGTATGTTTTGGATTTATATTTGTTTGTTTTTTGTTTGTTTGTTACAGAGTTTCTCTGTGCAGTGCTGGCTCTCCTGGACTCTCTTTGTAGACCAGGTGGTCTTAAACTCAAAACGATCTGTCTGACTCAGCCTCTTGAGTGCTGAGATTATTGTTTTCAACTGAGTAGCCAGTTTGGTGAGCACTTAAAATCTATGGGCCTTTGAGGCTTTTTTAGTTGATGAATACTTTTTGTTTGTGGCTAATTGTAAAAGCGATATGCACTTTGAAAATAGTGCTATGTTTTTTTTTGTTTGTTTGTTTTTTGTTTTTTTTTTTGGCAGAGTCTTAACTATGTGTTCCTGGCTGACCTTAAACTTGCTATTGAAGATCAGGTTGGCCTTGAACTCACAGAATTCCTCCTGCTTCTGCCTCTGAATTAAAGACATGGACCACAGTGAGGGCTTCTGAATTTCATCTGAGAAATTTGGATTGAAAACTTTATTATTTTATTATTTTATTTTATTTTATTTTTTATTTTTTGGATTGAAAACTTTAACTCCATTGAAATAATCTGGGATGATATTTAGAACAATTCTGTAATTCTACAAATTAGCCTTGATCCATTCTCTGGTCAGGTTATCATCAGCCTGAATTTCCTTGTTGATGCCAACTCTCTGGGGATAGTAATTGTGAGCAAGTACTAGCTTAATACTTTTGGATGGTATCTATAGTTTGCAGATACATAGTTTTCTCATGGGTATTGAGACCTTTCAGTAATCCTTATTTACAAATATGGCTCTGAGTTTTTATAAAACAGAGACTATTGTGTAATCATCTTACTTTCTATGAGGGATAGTGGAAATTATTGAAATTAGGATGCTCGAATAAGTTATTAATGCATTCCTACCATACTGACTTTGTCTATCAAGAGCTAAAATTTAACAAAGGTGCCAAAGTCACTTTTGAAAATGAGACTTAGGAGTCATAAGACAAGAAAACAGAAAATAGCAACGACAGCTTCAGTTCAGGATACGAAGGCACCACATTCTATTTGCTCCTTTAGTTGGAGTTCCTCACATTTGCTTATAGCATACATGGCAGAGGAGACAAAACCCTATGGCGGTCCTCTTGGTGCTCTTCTGTGTAGACGCAGTGTGTCACTTCTAGAAATTCTAGAGATGCTGTGCTCGGCAGCCCGAGTGGTGAGCTTTGCTGCTCCGTAACCTGTGTGATGACTTGTGGTATGAGCTTCCTCTGATGGACAGCATCGAGACCACATTTGTTCCTTTTTCACTTTCCGTTTGGAAGTCTCAGTTGCAGGTGGCATTGTGCGCTCCTGAGGCCTTTTCTCTTTCTGGCTCCATACCGTGAAGACATGCTTTCAGGTTTGAATCTCAGCTTCTCAGGGATTTTTCAGTGACTTAGGAATTTGAGCATATGCCAAATAAATAATTTGTCTCCACGGAGCCTATCTTCTGATGATGAAGGGGCTCAACTAATAAGAAATCTATAAGGAAACACACACATTAACAGAACTGATATTGAACTATTATTATTAATTATTTTGAGATGGGGGTCTCAGCATTTTACCTAACTCTTGGATATAAATTATCCTCTTAACCAAAGTCCCCGAGTAGTTGGGACTATGAATATATCGTACTTCAACCAGATATTAATTTTAGATTGCACATGGTCCTGAGATCAGAACACAGAGAAATATCTTAATTTTTTGGGTTAGATTTGATACGCCTGTCCTTGCTTACTAAGACTTCATAGTATATGTTTTACATACCTTTTCCACCTCAAAATTCTGTACTCTTTTACTTTGCTTTCTAAATGTATTCTATACCAAATATAAAGTTATTACTTCCTAAACTATGCCTTTGACATTTGTATTTGATTTGTCTCCAGCATCCCATAACTGAAAAAAAAAAACCCAACAAAACAAAACAAAACAAACAAACAAACAAACAAAAAAAAACAAAAGAAAATCTTTAAGTCCCAACAAAAGAAAAGTCTGTTTTGAAGGGAAGGCTTTCTACATGTCTCTGGCATAGAAGAGCTCTCTTTCCTTGTCTCCTGCCTTTCAGACTTGGGAGGGTTGCTCCATGTCAATTTCCAGCACATGGTGCTGAAGAAGACTCAGCCCCCTAAGCATGTCCAGGTTTCATACAAGAAGGAGATTATGTTTCCTTTTACAAGGGACATGCTTATTCGTGGTCACAACACCTTGGACGGAAATAGGTACATGTTGTTATATAAAGAGGAGCAGGCAAACTTGCACGTCTCTCTGACTGCTGTGGCCTAGACCTATAGACAGGAGCCCAGCCGTGGTATCTTCATGCTAGGCAAAGGTTATGATCTCAGGAGGAGGCCACACTTTCGCAGCAGGATGGAGGGCTAGAGACTGACACTGTCACCACGTAACTAGTTATGACCCAGCCACTTACGCCATTTGAATTCCACATTTGGGATCATTCTGCCTCAAGCCTAGAAAAATAAACCAGGCTTTGAAGGTAAATAGTCATGGTTTTAAATCCTCCAATGCGCTCTTTATGGCCAGTGTATTCCTTGGGAAACTGTTTTTTAAAAACAATATCTTATCCCTAAAGCCAGGATAACACTACTGCGTACAGTTATTGCTGGCTCCTCTCTCCACTCAGAGACTACCATGAGCTTTAGAGGGGAGGAGCTCTTTGCTTACTACTAAGGCCTCTGAAGATCCTTAATACACAAACCACTTGGTCTTTGAATGTATCAGTATTAAGTAGAAGACTTTTGTGAGCATCACATGAAGCCATAGGTCTGAAATTCAACACACAAAGAGTTGGTCCGTGTTCAGGACTTAATAAATGTTATTCATTATTTTTATAATTATGGAAAAAGATTAAGAGGCAAGGTAGGGGTCTGGAGAGAGGCTTAGCTGGTAAAATGTTGGCTCCAAAATATCCGAGGATGTGAGTTCTGATCATTAATATGTATATGAGAAGCAATCTTCCATCAAAGACTGTCTGACTGCTTGTGCCTATAGCCCTGGTGCTGGGGAAGCAGAGAGAGTTTTCCTAAGATGTGCTGGACAGCTTCTGTTGAGAAGCTCCAGTGCCAGACTGTTTCATAAACTCAGGAGTGTAGAAAGGGGTAGAAGAAGATACCAGACCTTGACCTTTGGCTTCCACACACACATATACACACATGAGCATACATAAACACACATACCACACACAAGAGCATGTACACAGAGGAATAACCTTAGACTTCCAGATAATGTGGGAAATTCTTTCTAGGTATGCTTTATTCGAAGATGTAGTGCAAGAAATGAGTTAAGGGAAAGATAAACTATGGTGGTTTTGAAGGTCCAAATTGATTTTAAATTCAGCAAATTCCTTCCTATCCTACAAAACTTCAAAAAATTGTAAGAATTTGTAGCTTAGGTTTGTTAGTATTCATCTGACAAAGTTTCATTATTTATTAGAGGGTGCAAACAGGTAAAAGGAGAGATATATCTGGTGGTTTCTTCAATAGCTTTGAATAATCTCTAGTTTAATAATTGTTTATCCAGTCATTATCCATCCATCCATCCATCCATTCATCCATCCATTTTTAATTTTTTTATTTAATTAACTTATTCAGATTACAACTCAATTGTTATCCCATCACTTGTATCCTCCCATTTCTCCCTCCTTCACCCTTTCACCCTATTCCTCTCCCCTAGGTCTAAGACTGAGGGGGACCTCCTCCTCCACTATATGGTAATATGCTATCAAGTCTCATCTTGGTAGCCTGCTTATTCTTTCTTTGAGTGCCATCAGGCCTCCCCACCAAGGAAAATCCACCGATCTATCCTCCCCTCCAGTTTAATCATGTTTATTATATATATACTTTCTGCCAGGTAAAACCTACCTTCAAAATTTGTTTTCTGACCGGATAATGGTTTTCTCTGCTTCAAGCAATGATAACTAAAGACTCACAATTCAGATTGTGACAGGATCAAAGTGTTAGAATAGATCTGGTGCGTTCCTCCCCACAGAATGATGCTGCACTTTGTGATTTAGGGGGTAAGGTAAACTGAATGCGAATACCAGCAAATGTTCTAACAAAGGTGGGGCGATTATCACAACAGCCCTGCCTTTGACCTCATCTCTTAGGCAATGGCTCTGTCCTGATTGATCCAGCCACTTCATTTCCTTTAACAAAAAAACAAAACAAAACATGTTCTTAGTTAGAAATGATTTCCATTATGTCTCCCTGCTCCTTTCCTCAAGTTGATAAGCCTCCTTTTTTTGTTATTGTTATATATACGTCTGTATGTGTATACACAGACATATAAGTGCAAGCTTGTTATTGCTGCACATATATGCATGTACAGACACATAAGTGCAATCTTGTTGCTACACATATATGCATGTATGTGCATGTACAGACATATAAGTGCAACCTTGTTATGTAACACACATACATATGTAAGTGTATGTACAGACATATAATTGCAACCTTGTTATTGCTACACATATATATGTATGTGTATGCACAAGCATATAAATGTAACCCTGTTATTGAAACATATATATATATATATATATGCACAAACATGTAAGTGTAACCTTGTTATTGTACACATACATTTATGTGTGTATGTATAGATATGTCAATACAACCTTGTTATTGCTGCACATACACACATGGAGAGACATGTAAGTACAATCTTCTGAGTATGGTCATTTGTGTGTGTACAGTTTCTGGGCAGACCACTCTGCACTTGTTAATTCTCTTCCCATCAGTCAATATTTGCTTATAGTTCTTTGTCTAGAAATGGGACCCTGTGAAAATTTCCCCCTTCCAAGTTAACGTGTCCACTGTTATTGCTATTGTTCTGGTCTCGTTCATACAGCTAGTATTACTAAATTTTTGATATAATTGTTAGATGAAGAGTTAAAAATAAAGAATGTTAGGATGTGTTTCCTTCTTTATTCGGAAAAATTTCAGATGGTTTGGAGAAAATAAAAAATATGCTGTATTTATTTATGATACATTTCTGTTGGGGAAACAATAATCTTTTTGCTTCTTAATCTAAATTGAACTGCAGTGTACCAATAAAACAAGTCACAACATAGAAAGTAAATTTTCTCTGTATAAATAATTAACTCTTTAAGATTTATTGGCCTTTCTCTATTTCCCCCTTTCTCTGAGTGGTGTAATCCAAGTAAAATGTTGCATTTATTCTTGTCTGATAAAATATTCATAAAAGAAACCACTACCTTTGGATTTGGATTAGGAAGCTGGAGAAAACATGATTATGAATGTTGACCCTTGTCCAAGAGCTACCTAAAGCCCATTAGCTGAAACCAAACGTCTGCAGGGAATCTGCTTTCATTTTGCCTCTATTTTCTTTTGCTCCTTGGTTCTTGTTAAAACTTGCATTACCTTTAAACTACTACGTGATGAGTTTGAAACAGGCAAAAGCCCACGATTAATCCATGTTACCTCTCCTGTACATGATGATAAGTTAGCCAGGACTTGGCCAGAAACTCAGTGTGGGTGATCCAAGTGATGGAGAAGGATGGCTGGGATCTGGGTGAGCACGTTTTACTGCCATATAGAAGTGACGTTTAGAACTGAGACTCAGATCTCTCTTGTTTGGGATCCTCAGCTCTGTGGGGATCACTGTGTAGGAACCATCAGGAGAAAACATGGCGACAGCCCTTGGTTTTGCATATGCCCACATTCATCTGTCATATAATAGCTTTGCTGTACATTTGATATTATCTAATGGCCTCCGCCAAGACCAAAGGGCCTTCTGGTGCCCAGAAAACAACCTAAACTTCTGCTGAGAAAATTACACAGCAAGTTTTCTGAAGGCCGAAATGTCTGTGCTGGTAGGTTGTTAAGTGTTAGCAGAGCTTGGTCTGGCACACCATCTTCCACCTTTTTTTCTCCCCGCCTAGTGCTGAGTACTGAAGGCTTTTGCACATGCTAGCCAAGTATTATATCACCGAACCACAAATCCAGGCCTGTTTTTTTTTTGAGCCTCTGGGAAAATTCTTTTAAATTGTATTTATTTTATGTGTATGAGTATTTTGTCAGCATGCATGCCTGTGTGCCACATGTATGCCTGGTTCTTGTGAAGGCCTGTAAAGCATGTCAGCTCTCCTGGCACTGCAGTTACACATGATTGTGAGTCATCATGGGAGTGCTGGGAATTGAACCAGGCTCCTTTGGGAGAATAGCTAGCGCTCTTAACTGCTAAGCCAGCCTTCTAGACCTGAAAAATTGAAACCTTTAAAAGTAAATTACCATGTAACTAATCACCCGATTCTTCCTTGGAATATGTTATCCTAGGGAAACAAGAAGAAGTCTGCGATTTTCTAAGAAAATCTTTAGTGGACAGTTAAACCATCCTCATTTGCAAGGGAAACCTTCTCAGAGCATCAGGAGATATTAGTGAAAGCACTAAGGTTTGTGTATAGCTTAAAAACACTGGTTTGAGTTAGACTAGAGCACACTCATCCAAAGAGGATCTGAGCCAACAGGAACTGACAGGGCCTTCACAATTGAAGTGTCAGCATTTGGCTGGCTTGCTGTGGGGTAGACACCCTTCAGTGTCAGCATCAGGGGTTTGAGTAATTCTCATTTTTCTGACCTGGCAGAGTCTGAGTATTTCAGATAATCTTCCTTCCTAGTGGTTGAGTCTTAGAGGATGGGTTGCTTCATTTTACTTGAGAAATGATGACGCCAGTTAGGCGTCCTAAGTTCCAGAGGAAGACATAAAACTCCATTTGTGTATATATAATAACATAGACACATATCTAAATAATATGTCCAGTGAGGGGATTCTAGGAAACTTGGGAAATAAGTAAAAAATAATATTGCAAGGATTAACCTGTCATTGCTCAGATCTTTAATTATTTATAAGCTTGGAAGCATAGTGATTATATAATTTGGCATAATTTGTTATAATTTGTTAATGACCTGTCTTGATTAATTTGATGGGCCAGTTTCAGGATACTGACTGGTTTTTTTGTTTTGCTTTGTTTTGTTTTGTTTTGGTTTTTTGAGACAGAGTTTCTCTATGGAACCCTGACTGCTCTGGAACTCACATTGTAGAGTTCCTTAAACTCAGAGATCCACCTGCCTGTGCCTCATGAGTACTAGGATTAAAGGTATGCGCCACCACTGCCCTGCTCAGCATCATGCCTTTTAATGGTTGTGAGTAATCTGTTTGGTGATTCCATCTTACTGGGTACTGAGGTTGTCTACAGTCTCTCCCTTTGGAGATCATGTCTTGGTGAGCATCACCACATCACCCGAGTTTTCTTCCTTACAGTGGCTTCCCAGAAGTAGAACTAACATTCCATTTCAGCGTTAAAAGTATAAATATCTTTCGGATCTGAAGCAGGAATTGATACATTTTTTTGTTAGAGAGGGACTTAAAGTACGAGATTGGTTTTGAGACTAAAGCAAAACAAAACTCAGAATCTAGATGAAATGGCTGATCCTCCCCTGACTCCCAACCACATCCCCATAGAAAAACAAAGAATAAGAAAGAAAAGATGTTTTCTGTTAGACCTCCCGGGGGACCCAGAAGACACTAGGGGGAAGAAGAGTGAGCGCCACATATTGGAGCGACCAAAGACCAATAGCATCTGAGAGGGGGTTGTTCTGAGCCAGTGGTTCTGGCAGTGAGGCTGTAACTGTTACAATTGCAGAACTCAGGCCTGAGACAGAGTCATCCAGAAACATGGGCAAGGATTAGCTGTATGGTAATGATCACATTACATTAAACTTACATACATGGGAATTTTGGTTTCCACCTGCTGAGGTTTTGTGTGCTTTGCAGAAAGTGCAAACTGAAGTTTTATAGTGCCGTTGGGTACAGTTAGCTGTGAGTTCAGGTGATAAGGGAGATTCTATTACCGGAGCAATTGAGAAAATGCATGTGAAATATCAGGTTCCATGTAGTTTATGTCTCCTTTTTGTTGTGCAATTTTAACCTGCAGGTTTTTTCAGCTACCTTGTAAGGGGTACAATGGGATGAGAGTCCAACATGCTGTGCAAGCATCACTTTACCTTCTTCTGTTTAGCTGCAATCCGATCACACTTCCACCTCTGTGCACTGTAGCCACGGCTTTCAATTAAATTACTACACTGACATCAATCTGATTTTGGCCTGAATTTCGCATGTTTAAAATACCCAAGCACTATTTACCAATCTCTAATGAGAAGTAATGAAATAACTCCAACAGCAAAGCAAATGTTGACACCTAGCCCTAGACAGCTGACTTAAACAGAATTACTGCTCTGTGAAAAGAAACAGGTAAACATAGCTCAAAAGAACCACTTTACTCAACAACATCAACAAGAGAGAGAGAGAGAGAGAGAGAAAGAGAGAGAGAGAGAGAGAGAGACAGACAGACAGACAGAGAGACAGAGAGACAGAGAGACAGAGAGACAGAGAGACAGAGACAGAGACAGACCGAGAGAGAGACAGAGAGACAGAGACAGAGAGACAGAGACAGAGAGAGACAGACACAGACACAGAGAGACAGAGAGAGAGAAATAACAGTTTTGTTTAAACATCTTTGGGGACTCTTCAAATTTCAAAACGAAATTTATATCTTACAGAACTCAAGCACTCCCCTGTCGTTGTTAAAAATCAACCACCTCACATGTGTGCATCTGTGTTTTTCTTTGTGTGTGTGTGTGTGTTTGTGTGTGTATGTGTGTGTGTGTGTGTGTGTGTAGATGCACATGTGCATCTTCACATGTGCCTTTGGAGGTCATATTTAAACACCGGCTGTCTTCCTTGATTACTCTTCATCTTATTTTTGAGATAGGGAGGGTCTCTCACTGAACCTGACACTTGCCAATTTAGGCAGTTGGGCTGGCTATGAAAGTTCAGGGACCTAGGAATGCCCTTGTTACCGTCTCCCTAGCTCTGGGCTTCCACATGTGTGTTAGAATGCCCAGTTTTCTCCGTGAGTGGTGGGAATCTGAACTCAGGTCCTCAAGCTTGTGTGGCAAATGCCGAAGCAACCAAGTCATCTTCACAGTCACAATTGAGTTGTTCTATATCGCAAGCAATGAGCCACCCTCTATGAACCATAGTGTCTATTATGAGTACTCATTCCTAGGGGCTCCAATTACGTTGTGAATGTGACAGCCTCATTCTCTTGGTGCTGATTGTCCTGGTTTTCCAAGTTTCTGGTACAAATAGGTATTTGAAGCTTTCTTATTGGATGAACCTGCATATTGATGTTTGCAATTTAGAAGAAAATAAAGCAATCCAAATATACCATATTCCTAGAAAAGCCCTGCGGCTGTTTAGGTTTTTTTTTCTTTCCTTTTCTCATTTACTTGTGTTCAAAGATAGAAGAGTAAAATATGCTTCAAGAATTTAGGAATATGCAGTTGAATTTGCAAGTTGAATGATAATATTCTGTGTCTGAGAATTGAGAAGGAAACCAATGACCATTAGTAATCATTAGTAAATATTTATTGAACCTCTTCCCTTTAAGTTACAGAGGGTACCAGAAGTGCCCTTAAAAAGCAGCATTTCTCAAGTTCTGCAAAGGTTTGTGTGGTCTTAGCCCAAGACCTGCACCAGAGACATTGCATGTGTTCCTAAGTTTCTAGGGACAAAATGGTAGAACATGGGGCCATCAGACAGGCCATAACTCTTTCTTTTCCATAAGTGACATACCTTTTCCTGCAGCTTAGTGTCTGGAACTCATGACGGACTTCCCACTAGACTGCAAAAGAGAATGGATCTCATGATGTGCCAGAGAAGGGCATTCTGGAAATTAGTGGCTGCTAGGAAAGCCCAGAGATGCAAAATGTAACAACAGAAAAAGTTAAAAATTTAAATTATAAAAGTGGGAAATGCTTATGTTATAACTTGGAGTAGTATGAGAGAATATCAAGTGACTGATAAAACCTATCACCTCACTCAGATATTACTCACGTGACCACTTTTTAACATTTTTTACATCATTGTGGAGATTTCCTACTTTACCTGCATGTAAATATACAGTATAAATGCAAATGTAATCAAGGTATAAATGATATTAAAATATCTTAATGCCACAGTTTTTCCCTGACAATGTCTTCATTTGAATAGGTCTTAGTGAGGGACTTTCTGTCTTATCACATGCCATATGTTTCTTTAAAAAAAATTACTTATACCTCCAGTACTTTCCAGTTTTGAAGATGAAATTGTACACTGAGTGTGTTTATTCTAATAATGATAAAGACAAGGTATAGTCAGAGAAGGGAGGACAAAAAAGATTCTGCAGCCTACTAGTAATCAAGTGTTGCCTCTGGACCACATGTTCTGTGCTAATCACCTTACAGGTAGTGTTCTTTTTAGTCCTCACTAGCTTAGAATGTATGAAACTGGGACTGAGTTACTACCTTTTAACAGAGGAAGAAACTGAGCTATTGTGAGTTTAAGAAATGTGACTGAGCTCCCAGAGCAAGGAAGTGGCACATCCAATTTGGAAGAATATATTGAGGCTCCTGGGTAGAGGATGTTAAATTTTGATGTACACTTAAAAATTCCTCTAAAGCATTTTAGTACCAGTTTCATGAGAAGTGCCTCTTTCCTTAAACACTCTCAACCCTGAGTTGGTTTAAACTTCACTGTCCTGATGTGTGAAAATTCTCATGTGTTTGTTTATAAGTTGATATGTAAATAGAAGCAAGATGATGTTAGATATTTTGGGGAAATTATATTTTTTGCCATAGTCATACTTGTATCATACTATCTGAGTGTAAGGATTCAACAAGATGATAAATTTGCCTTTTCTTCTACGTGGTTGTGCATTTTCTCTCATTTGAGTCAGAGTTCCTTTCTAATAATCTTCAAGCAGGGAGTTATTTATTGCTTTGAGATTTAGGACAGGCGTTGAGAAAGAGCGTTACTCTGAATTCTGAAAGGCATCAATTTTAGGAGTTGCTTCAGAGGGTTGTGAATTTTATTGTACTATATAGTTAGATACTGAGAGCTACATGGCAAAATATCAACATATTCTTCAATTCTATTCTCTTTATTTCTCTCTCTTCCCCCCCTCTCTCCCTCCCCCCCCCCCCCCCCCCGGTGACTTGGCATAAACTTTGTATGGAGCGAGAATCTAGGTGATAGGTCAATGCCAAGGAGCCACGTGAACCTAGCCTAAAGGCAGTACTGAACTTAACAATTTTCTAGTGAACTCTTACTATACGCCAGTCTCTGTGCCAACAATGTTTATAGGATGTCAGGATAGAAAGAAATTACTTGAACTATCATACAGTCAAATGTTGACTCAGTAGCAAGTTAGAGTCTTTCCTTCCGAGAATCAACAGACACCGAGGCAAACATCGCAGAGAGGTAATAGCTCAGGTTCAGGCGTTGACAGTATAGGCGGGGAGGAGGGTGGCTTTAGAAATGTTCAGGGGAGAACATTTAGAGTGTTTGTTGGTTGCTTTGATTTGTGTGTTAAGAAAAAGAACAGTGTCACAACCAAAAAACCCTGCTATAGATACATTCTTGTGCCATTCTCAGCTGTGGGGCCCATGGGGCTAGGATTGTATTGGAGAAAAAAGACGTTATAAGGTACTTTTGGAATGACTCGAACTCTTGGTGCTTTGGGATACCACAGTGACAGGAGTCTTGTGCTGTTCATGGCTCAGCCCTTGTTGCCCAGTGGTGTCCTTAATTTTGTTGAGTACTAAAAGTATTTTTCGAATAATTTAATGATGATATATATTTGTGAGTGTAAAGCTACTTTACCTTTACTAACAGGATTTGAATATTTTATTTTTTCTGCTTTAAAAAATGTCTGCTACAATATTTCATAGTGTGTTGATATTATTAATAGAATTTCCCCTGTGTCATCATATTCTCTAAATAGATTATTGTTTCCATGCAGGAAAATAATTTGTTTTTAAATTAGTGTAGCTGACTTCTTAAGTTCTTTTAAAATGTCTTGTTAAAGATTTGCTTTCCCTTTTTAAAATGATGCGTATGTATGTGTGTATACCTGAGTGCAAAGCTAGAGGATCGGATGCCCTGGAGCTGGAGTTAGAGGTGGCTGTGAGCCAGCAAACATGGGCACTGGGAACCAGACTAAGGGTCTCTGCAAGAGCACTCTTAGCCATGGGTGGTTTACTTTGGGAATGGCACCTAGCATGTACAACTGGAGCAAAGAGATAAAGGATTAACAAGAGATCCCAGAGAGTAATGGATATAGCAACTTGGAGGGTACAGATAACCTATTACCTTTATGGGTCATAGGAAGAAAATTGCAGTATCTCCTCTGAGTGCTTCCAAAAGCTCACATTGAAGGAAGGATGTGGCTGGTGATTGACATGAGTCACCCTGCCTCCCTATTATGAAGGTACTACAGGTGAGCAAAGATCTGTAATGACTTATTTCCAAAACTTACACGAACACAGTGTTGGCTTTTGTCAAGTTGCTGGCTGAAGAGGCAATGAAAAGTGTTTGAATTTAAATATATTTTTGAAAGTTAGTTCAACAGGATGTCTTAATTGATTTTAGGTATGAAGAAGGAGGGGGAGAAAGAAAAGTTAATAATGCCCCCTGGATTTTGGTGAAATAAAAGATAGAAATCCTTTTTACTGAGATGGGGTAAATAGTGGGAGAAGCTGTTTCTTATTTTTGCAGATATGGTCAATAGGATCTCAGTGGTCCCACCAGCAAGTAGAGTTTTAAGGCTAGGAGAATGAATCTTCCAAGCCTTCTCACATATCACACCATTTCTTTCTCAATTCTTCTTCTTCTTCTTCTTCTTCTTCTTCTTCTTCTTCTTCTTCTTCTTCTTCTTCTTCTTCTTCTCTTCCTTCTCCTCTTCCTCCTTGTCCTCCTCCTCCTCCTCCTCCTCCTTCTTTTATGAGACAGGGTTTCTTGTGTAGCTTTGGCTGTCCTGGACTACTTTGTAGGCCAGGCTGGCCTTGAACTCACAGAGATCTGCCTGCCTCTGCCTCTCAGAGTGCTGGGATTACAGGCATGAACTCAGATTCCTTTCTCATTTCTAACCTATAAGATTCAACCAAAACAACTCTCTATAGATCAGGTTATGAAGGAGATTTCTAAATGGGTGAGGGAACCTGGCCCCCAGATTCTGTATATGATATTCAATTTTTCTTGATAATATAATATAATATAATATAATATAATATAATATAATATAATATATAATATACTACATGTTCTTGTTATTGAATTGAAAAATGTGTTACTAGTTACAGACAAACTTTTTAAAAATAGTGATATATATTTATCATTTAATTGGTTGATTTAACAATTATTAAGCATCTCATTTTAGTCTGTTTAAGTCTGGGTGATGGGAGCATAAGATCCAGTCCTTGCTCTAATGTAACTCAGAGCCTGGAGGGCCAATAGACTTAACCAAGAATGAAAGGGCTTTGTCAAGAGAGTGGTTCCCAGCAATGAGATGGCAGAAACAGGGTGATGAATTGTCAGGTGAGCTGGGCCGTGTCTGTTTTACTGGTCTCCCCTTCTGCACCACCCCCTTTATGAATCAGGGGTTTGGGCACTAACAGATTGCAGGCTATTGTATCATAAGACTCTTCATGGCCTGAGCTGACTTTCCTTCAGGACTTGCAAAATCTTGGGTCATGGGATTCCAACCTAAGTTAAAAAAAAAAGTCCGAAGTTTCTGTTCCTTGTTTGTAATTCTCCTTCTTCTCTAAGCGCCATGACAGGAGCACAGAGCCTTTCTGGAGGGCACCTATGTAAATGGAAGGTGGGTGATAGTGGCCTTCGATTTCTCTATCACCAGGAGCATCAAGACTGGCGCCATTAAGCAGCGAGCAGCTTCAGGAAGAGTTAAGGATACCTGTGTGGGTTTTGTTTTTGTTTTTATCATCTCTCCATTTTCAGAGGGCTCTGAGAACATCCATGCTCCTCCTTGGGATGTGTACTTGCTCCCTTAGGCGTTTCCTTTTCTTGTCTTGATGCTGGCTAGAGATCATCAAGACCCAGCACGCTTGACCGTGAGGTGCTGTGGGGCAGTTAACAATCTTCTCAGTATTTGTAGTAAGATATTTCTTGGAAGAGTAACTCGTCTTGTACCTGTAAACTCATGCCCAGGTAACAATAACTTTTGATTCAAATAGGACACCTTGTACAATCGTCTACTAAGCCTAAGGCTGTCTCATCTTTTAATTGTTTTCTTTAAAGAGTCTTCTGATTTCTGAAACACAGCCAAAGGTAGAGAAAGACGGGACAAGATGGGGGAAGATAGAATGACGGAGTGATGTGTGCATTAATGTGTTTTGTTTGAGAGTACAGACAAGCATCTGACCACACGGCTGATCCGTGAGGTGTGAGCATTCAGGTTTGTATCTGGGGCAGGTTAAGAGATGAGACTTTACCCCCCTGATTCTGCATTTGGGGAAGTGGGACTTGCTTCAGCGTTCCGCCGCCCTTATGGAGTCCACACCCCTGCACATACCAAGAATTCTAGAAGTGGTGGCTTAGTGTTCTTCCCACCCAGGGCTCTCCTCCCACCACCTTCCCATCTGGGCCTAACCTATGACTTCTGCTATCTTATCCACCACCAAATCCACCTACGGTCACTTAATCACCTGCTTGTGAATATGTCTAAGGAAATAACTTCACGTTTGTAGCAAAAAAAATCCCTTCACAAAATAGAACAACAACAACAAAAAAAGTGGGCAGAAGAAGGACAGCAGGTTACCCAGAAGAGACTTGATACCCTATGAGCATATACAGGGGGAGATAATCCCCCTCAGGAACAGTCATAGGGGAGGGGAATAAGGGGAAAATGGGAGGGAGGGAAGAATGGGAGGATACAAGGGATGGGATAACCATTGAGATGTAACAAGAATAAGCTAATAATAAAAAATTTTTTAAAAAGTAAAAAAAAAATGAGAAAACAAGGAAATCATTCACTTTGAAATATATAATGATTTTTTTTTTGTTAATAGGAAGTCATGGGTATATTACAAATTAAATCAAGTCACACTTGTCCCTGAACTAATTTTACAGTGAAATTCTTTCAAATTCTTTAACTTTCTATTCCCATTGTAAAAATTTTCTTATATGCAGAAGAATGTATTTAGCCCAGGTCAATAAACAATTGTTAAAGCTTACCATGGACTACATCCTGTGCTGGGTGCTGGTAACATGGTAGCGACACCTCTTCCAGGTGAGCGTGGACATGTAATGAATGATACCACGTCAGAAAAGGTTCAGTCATTCGTTATGCATTGGGCATCATGACTGAGGTAGTTTTAAACACAGCTTCACCTACACACAGTAGGAGGCTTAAATTATTTCCATACTTACCAGATGAGAAAGTGGAGTTCTTAGAGTTCCCGTCACCCACTCAAGGTGACAGTATGTGGTTAAAACAACACTTCGTATTTGTATTATCAGACTCCACAGTTTGTACTGTTTTTGCGAACACCACTTTTTCCACTATAAAAATATTTAGAGGAATGTGAAATGGGTTGATGTAGGTTTGTGTCTATTTAGGCAGCATTAAGAAAACAGTTCCTCGAATATATCATTATTAAGCTGTAAATTGCTGTTTAACAAGGAAAAAAGAAATTAATTGATATTATGCATTTTCTTGAAGAAATAAAGATGGGAAGGTAAAAGTCTACTGTCTAATTTTTTTACAAGCAAATTTATGAAGAACTTGTCCAGACTGACTCTGTTGCCCAGTGTTATTTGCCTGTGTGAAAAATGTTTTACATCTCCCGCTTTGAAATTTTCTTTGCATTGATATATTTGCCATTCCTCATAGAGCTAAATTTTGTCATTTAATAATCAATCTTGTTTTTATTTCTAGGAAGACTCAATCCGCTTGTCAGCCGACTTGGGTCAGGATAAGCAATTGATGTTCATGAAAATCTGACTCTCCTGTTAAAGAGACTAATTTTTACATTGAACATTTGGAATAATATGAAGGAGGCTCAGATGGCAATGCCCCCAAGTGCCCTTAGCACAGTAGAGAGCTTTGCAAAGTCACTGCTCAGAAACAGACAGCACAGGCTTATTGGATTTGAGTATTGATACTTTTAATGAATGATTTCCTTGTTGTGTAGGCAGATTTACTGCAGGAGACTGGCAACTTAAAAGAATTCTTATGAGGGGTGTGTGTGTGTGTGTGTGTGTGTGTGTGTGTGTGTGTGTGTGTGTGTGAGAGAGAGAGAGAGAGAGAGAGAGAGAGAGAGAGAGAGATCTCTTTACCTCTCCTATTCTTTGACGACTACAGAGAAGAAAACAATACCTTCTAAAAGGTCAGAATTCATTTTAAAGAAAGCCAGAGGGAGGGAGGAAGAGCGAGAACGAGAGCGATCATTGAATGAGGAAGTGATTCCTCTAATTATCAGAAACAGGAGCGGAGAAATAATGGCTGAAGTTCACCTCCCCATGGGGGGGGGGAATGAATCATCAAAATAACCGGTGGAAAACAAGGTTGTGCAACCTTGAGCAGTGTGTGTCACCGGCTTGTGGAATTTTTAGAAAGGCAGCAGTTTGGGCTCATCACTGTGGTTCGTGATTGCACACACCTGTTTGGGGCATGGATTTTGCAACCCCCCAAAAAGGGGAAACTAAACTCACTGCTCCTCCTGAGCTGTGCAAAATAGCAGAAAACCACAGCTGCTTGAGCAGTTAACAGATATCAGTAAAATACCCATGTTACATAATTAAGGATAACGTTCTTGAAGCATATGGGCTGAAGGTATTATGCTCATTAAAACTTTAGGTAGCAAACAATTTAACACCACTTTCATACACTTCGAGAGGTGAGCTCTATAATAAATGTTTGTAATTAGGCATGCTGCTAAACAGGTTATTAAATAATACATGAAGACAATGGCTGATAAAATATAGACCGTTCTGAGGGTTGTGTACAAGTGACATAGAGGCATAGAGATGAGCCTTGGGAGAGGTCTTCTTCCTGGCTTGGTAAGTATGCACTCCACACAGCTGAAATAAGATAGATACAGGGTTCGTGTGGTAGCCGAGGTTGTCTGTAATCTTACAGAAATGGCAAGTGATCACTTCAGAGATCTGGCTTTTCTGTTTAGATATATTATATGTGGCTGTCTTCTGGGACCTGGCAGCCCTGGAGAGGAAGAAGAACCTGTGTGGTACAAGCCTCAAATGCACTATATTGAGGCAGACACAGGTCACATTGCTGAGGACTCATAGAGATGGGTTAGGCCAAGAGTTGCCTGAATAAACACACTTAACGGTACACACTTTTACCAAAGGGTGCTGTTATTTATGAAGAGGAAAAAGGAACAGAAGCGTCTCTTGTGAATCGCTAGGCAGGTGTTTGCTCCCTGGGGAAGTGATAGGAAGCCCATCCCTGACCTGAGGTTACTTGGAGGAAAGAACGTCTTTTGGTTTTGTTTCTCTGCTTGGTGTGCAAACCAGTGTGCTACGTAGAGAAAATGAGTGCAGATGATGCTTAGATGTCCCTAAGGGAAGAATGATGCTTCTGTCAGGCCATTATGGTCATCTAGAGATCCTATTGCACATGAATATGGGAGCTGGTAACAGAATAAAGATGATATTTGGAATGTTCCTACAGCGTACTTATGGCAACTGGCAAGGCTGACACAGCTTTTTACTGATTCGTCTGCTTAGTGAGTGGACAGGATGCCAGTCTGGCAGTTTGCTTTGGCAATAAATCACCACTAGACATTTTATTTAAAATCTGGCACTGGCTTGGGAGAGGTGAGGGACTGACAATTTGTTTTTATTTTGAGGCCAGGCACAATCATAACACCAACAGGCCACCTGGAAACTTTAGCACATATGTAAGTGCGGTGCTCCTCGGTGGCTATTGCACGCTTGGCGGGAGCAGGGAGAGCTAAAAGAGAGTCCAGAGAGAAGGGTCTAAAAGAGAAGACCCTGGCCGACCTGTGCAGCCTGAGGCAGCCCTGCTGGAAACCACACTGCTTCTGTGAGGGTGAGATAGGAGAAGTATCAGCAGCAGAATAGGCGACATCAAATTTGGTTTCTTCCTTTATTGGGAGGTTCTCATGCAGTGCATTAGGAATACACAGTCAGTGCATTCCACCCGCCACCCCCCGAAAAAAACCCAAACAAAAATCCCTTCTCCGGTAATACAGCTTAGGCATTCAGCTGGCTGATTTCCCTTTGCCTTCCTCCATCTCATGTTTTTTCTTGTCTGCTCACTCTTGTTTTCTGTCTTTATTTTTTTTTCTTTATTCGTTTATTCACTTTACATCCTGGTCATAGTCCCACCCTTCCTTTCCTCCCATCACCACCCTCCTTCCCTCTTTCTCTCCCTGTCCCCAATTCTCCTTTTCCATTTACCCCAGGTCTTCCCTTACGGCCTGGCAGGGCAGTCCCACCAGGAAAAAGTGATCCAAAAGTTGGGAACAAATATCGCTGAAGAACTTTTTAAGGTTCTTTTAAAAAAAATATTGAACACATGAGTTACTTTTCCCCCCAGGAAAATCATATTTCAAGTACACTAGTCTGATTTACCAAGATGCTAGTCTTCTTGTCTTCATTTTCATCTAATATTTATAAACCTTAATTGGATTCCACCTTGTTGCTATGCAAACTATTAGGATCACTTAAGTATAGCCTTGCGAATGGCCACATTGGTTCACTTATTACAAATATGCAATTTACTTATGGAACTACAAATATTTAAATGGCCCCAACTTGGCTTTCAAAGAATCTTTCACCTCTTTTCATTGATTTGATATTTATAGTTGTTGTGATACTATCTACCCCAAAGTAGGAAAAATGTACACCCTGGTTTCTTGGTGAAATCATTTGAAATGATGTAATAGCCAAATGCAAATGAGGAAACCATTTGAGTGGCATACTGAAGCATTCAGCAGTTCTCCTGGTATTCAGGACATTGGTGCTTAAGGACATCTGGTCCTAGTTACCCAGAAGAATTGTCTAAATTAGATATATGACCATAAGGATTTTTTCTGTCTTAAGATACATATTACTAGCTTGTTTACAAAATGTTCGCAAAAGTTCTTTTATGAACGCAATCAGAATCTGTTGGTACGATGTCCCATGAACTCTCTGTTGTTGGTTGAGGACATTCCTAAAAGGATACAAAGAAAAGCAGAAAAACGAGAGCCCCACAATTCTGTTAGTCTGAGTCTCTCAGTTGGCTGCATTGAATCTCAACTCAAAAAATCTTTGCTCTGAAAGGTCAAGATGTGGTGTACAGGTGCTAAAGAGAAGTATCAGTGTTTAGGGTCCCTGGATCTCTGAGAGACTCAGGCAATTAATTATTGGGCATTTATGTTTCTATCTGATTGCCTGCAGGCAACGGTGGCAAAGATATTTTCATCTTGGCATCTGTTCCATTATTTGTTTGGATTCACTATACACATGAAATCTGGATTGCAGTTTTCTGATCTAGATGTCTCCTACCCAATTTAACCACTGATACACATGTGTTCACAGGGGTATCAGGCCTTCTAAATAGCCTGCTAATTTTAGGATGTTGAGCTTTATGCATTTTCTTTATTTTTTTTTCTTTCCTACACTATGGTGGTTACATAGTACAAATTGTGTTTGTAAGTGTGGATTAAAGTGTAATTTTAAATTAAATCTCACTTTGTGGATTCAGAATTTTAAAAGTCCATGTCTTTTTTCTTTCTAAAGTTTCGAAGTAGGTGGCATAGTTTGTTAAAAATAAAACAAATGAGATATAAGATGTATCATATATACATATGTAGATATATGTATGTAAAGATAAATTAGTGGAGAATCACATTTGCTAAAAGTATTTTACTTTCCAAGTAAAATGTCACCAATATTTATTAGGTTCCTTAGGCACAGACCGTGCACGTCCACTCCGGCACTTGTCTACTGGCTAACTCAAACAAAAATAGTCTCTGAGGGACAGACCTGCAAGGCTGGTGCCAACTTCCCTGACAGACCCAAGAATTTCTTTATTTAGAACCTCCCATGTGCTATTTTTTAATCTCTGGAATCTCAGGGATTTTCCCATCCCTCTACATGCTTGTGACATTCCAGGGCATGGCAACCCCCTGTTGGACTCCTCAAACGCTTCTGCTCTATTTTTAGAATGCGGTCGGTGACTGTGCCCATGACAAAGGGTGAGATTCCCAGTGTGCATCACACACCATCTGAAGACCATTGTGGGCTAGAGACGCCAACTCAGTGAGCCACCAAGGCAGTCCTTAAGGCACCTATGATAGATTAAAAACCCAGGAACTAGGTGAGAAGGCAGGAAGAAGTATGCAGTGTCATTGCTAAAATGCTTAGTGTCATTCTCCATCATTCTGAGAGCGAGGTTCATCTTTGCCCAAGAGACCATACATACTTAGTCTTTTTTTCCTTCAAGTTTTAGTAGATACAGTAGGCTTGAATTTTGGTATTCCAAATGTGCTTTCCACAACAAGTAATGGCAATTTGGCTTTTCTTGAGCCAGCCCATGATAACCTCTAAAGGTATTATCTTGACATTGGCCCTTTGCACTGTATATGTGAAACTGTTAATGTATACTTGAAAATTCTATCCCACTTTTGTATTGTGTTTATGATGTAAACACACCACAGACCTTACAATAATGCACAAGGCACAACCCAGAGAACTCTTTTTCACTCATGAATATCTGAGTCTGAGATTCACACAAACCATACTTTTGTTTGACTCCAAAATGTGGGTGCCAAATGAATCTACTGCACTAGGCTTATGAACACTACTGCAACTGTGCAGCCGCTATTTCTCTACTGGGTGAATTGTTTCAGCAGATAAACCATCTGGCTTGAAACACAGCCTTCTTTGAAAATATTCCCCATTATGTTAGCTCTGAAACAATGTGTACAACTATGCTCAGTGGAGGACATGGTTAACAGAAATTCAGTATCAAACAATATCTTCTCTGTGATCCCTGGTAAAAGTTTAAAAAGGGGCAATCAAAATGCAAGATTTTAATTCTTTAAAGAATCGTTGTGAGTTTGTCATAAGATGAAGAAAAGTCGGCAAGATATTTAACACAAATGTAAAAGGATGGTGTTTTATACGGTGACCTTTTCTGTTATATCATCAGAATCTCCCAGCAATGGTCTGTGTCCATTAACTTCCTTTTTGTTAACTATCTAAACATGAATTGGTTGTGTATAGTTGGAATGTTCTTGGGAACTGGTACTTATAACTAATGATTCTGGTGTGAGATTGGGTGACTCTGGGTGCTTTCGAAACCTGGGACACCCTGAGACTATATAAACGACAGATAGAAATTTTATGGTGTTTTTAGGAAGTATAGATAACTAACTAATGTAAATTTGATAGACTATTATAAGACAACACAACCTTATTATTATAGAAACAAACTAAATGGCATTGACAGCCTTTAGAATGATATCCCAAGGGAAGTTTGAAAAAAGTTCTAAGAAAGTTAGTAAAAACAAGTAACGTTTCTGAGTCTGTGAGACAAAGTATAGATATCGGTGTGGGGAGAAGTGGGCCCTTGGGCCATCAGGGCATCAGCACATTACTGAAATGAAGTGAAGTAGTGAGTATGGTACGTCCTGGGAATCACCAGCATTGTGTACAGAATGGGGAAAGCTGCGGAGAGTAGAGCTGCTCTGTCCTTTGATGGGAAAGACTAACCACAAATGGTCGTTCCTCTGAGGAACAAAGAAAACGGTGCATAGCTAGCAAGCCTCCTCCTGCTCCTCCTTCTTTTTCTTCACAGAACTTTCTGGAATGTCAGAGACTCTCAGTGCCTTGGTAGATGTTTATGAAGCGGCACTCAGTCTGGTTGCTTGATCTTCCCTGTATCTGCAGTCACCTTTCTTATTAGCTATTCAAGTTGACATCACTCAACAAGTGTCTCCTTAATATTTTCAAGAAGTTGTGCTGTTAGTTTTTTTTTTTCTAGGCTTTTCTTTTTCCCCAAATGAGAGTGTTAGGGCTCATGTTTTACAACTTTATTATTTTGGATAGTAAGTACTGGCATTAATTAATGGCTTTATTCCACATGCTGTCATTTTCAAGTAATGGTGATTCCTAAGTGATGGATTCAAATGAGGGGACTTGCTGAACCACATTAACAACAACAACAAAAAAAATGGACCCAGGAGGATCTTTTATAGGACAGTATTGTAAGCCACATGGTATTGTAAACACAAACAAGAGAGAAGAGCTGTGTTTAGAGCTAGGACTGTGAATTGGAAAGCAGACATTTAGCCATCATGGTATAATTCAGTGCACTGCTATTAGTGAATGGAATATGTGTTAATTTGGATGTTACTTTTCCTTGCGGTCATTTGAGGCAGCAGGCTTACAACTGCTCCTTAGAATGTGCTCTGCCTTCTGGGAGATAGGATGGACAGAAATGCGGTTGGCTCATGCCATTGTTTCTTTTTGCACAGATTCTTGATGCAGGCTGGGAAGCATGTTATCTGCTCGTAGAAGCCCTGGGTCCTTCCCAGTGCATTCCAGGGCCATTAGCTGGAGCAGACACTCTATTAAGTTATACTGTGTCTATGTTTATGATGAGGAAGTGAACTCTGGAGTATGTCTTTAACAGGAAAAGAACAATCAGCAAATTAATGTACTGGACTTCTATGAAGTCTTTGGTAAAGGTTAATTATCATTCCAATACTATACTGTCTCCTGCAGTGAAGCAAGCATTTAACTCATAGCTTGGGTGCACATTCCCCAATTTTATTTTTCCATGAGTAACGTACACTCATGCTATGCTCTAAGTACAGATCTTGGTATTGCTCAAGATTAACAGGTTATTTGATTTATTCACTTCTCAATCTTCCTGGAATCCCATAGCTATTTTGGTGTGCCTATTGCTTTCTCCCTGGGTAAACTAAATGTTCAAAAGTGTGACTTAATCTTTCAGTGCTGGAAATTTAACAGAAATATTCTGGTGCAAATATATGGCAAATCCTTAATCTTTATAAGGCAAAATCCAGCTAATCTTCCTTGTAAAGCTAAAAGAATGTGCCTTTTCTTCAGGGTGATCAGAATTTGACCAAATAAATATTTGGTGCAATGTACATAAAGTTGAACATTCTTACATTTTCAGAGAGTTTAAAACTTTATGATGATGATGATGATGATGATGATATGACAATGTATGTGTGTGTTTGGTGGGTGTATGACATGTGTGTGTGTGTGTGTGTGTGTGTGTGTGTGTGTGTGTGTGTGTGTGTGTGTGTGTGCCTGTGTGTTCATTGAGTGACAGAGTGAGCATGGAGGTCAGAGGACATCTTCTGTGAGTCTGTTATTCCACTGTGAGTTGGACAGAGTGAGGGGAGGGATTGAATTCAGGTCCTATACCTGTCACAACAAGCTTTGCTAACAATTGAGCTATCTCCCTGGCTCCTGGAAGCAAGTTAAGTGAACAGATTTTAGACTTGTAAAGATACATGTCCAGTTCCCAGAGTTCCCAGGATGAGACTCTAAGGGAATCGGAGGAATTCTTGTCCTCATAAGGGCAGATAAGACGGCGGTGGTAAATAATTTACATCTCTGCTGCCTTCTGCACTTCTTCAGATAAACTGTGTCTCTTGACCCTTCTAAACTGGATGAAGAAAAGTCAGTGCAGCATGTCCAGGTTAACCCCCCCCCCCTGCCTCCAGCCTTAGATGAAAGAACATGAAACCAAGTGACTCAAAGCAGACTTTATGATCTGGTCCATGCCATCACTGTTTACCCAGGTAAACCAAGCAATAGTTGAAGTTTAAAAAAAAAAAAAGAAAAGAAAAGAAAAAAAATCAAACAAGGACTGAACCTGGTTCCACTAACTGCACTGAGGTGTCAGTGTGGAGGGCAGGTAAGGTAGATTAATAACAGGGCACTCCTAACAAGGTTTGGGCTCTTACTGTCAGAGGGTAATAATTAATGATCAAGTGTTAATGGAGATACTGGGCTGTTGATGTCATTAATTCAGCTCAGTGGAGCCGGTTCTGCCCAGGACCTGCCACAGCTGTCACTGTATTGGCTTAATTATTCTAGTGCCTTCAGGCCTTTTGCTTTCATTTTTTTTCCTTTACCCTTTTTCCCTTACTGACTATAGGACATTATGTTTTCCCTGACACGAAATTATGAAGAGTATCCAGCTCCCTGGGCAGTGCCAAGCCTAGAGTATGTGGCCACTCGGAGGCAACAAAGGAGAAGCAGAACTTTCTGCCTGGATGAAAAGACGGGACCTACTGAAGAAACGCCACTGTGCAGATATAATTTGGGGGCTCTTTAAGAGTTTGTATGTTGAACGTGAACCCTAAGCTGTGTGAAATGTCAAAGTGCTCACCCTCTCCCACAGGAGAATACTTCCAACAAAGGGAATATAGAAAGAGTGGCTTCAGAGTGTTGGTGAAACAGGAGGCAGTACAATCACTCCTCCACATAGGGACAAGGAAGTCAGCTTGGCTGGGCCAGTGGAAGCAAGGAAAAAAACATCCCTGCTGTCAACACTCCACTGTGGGAGTGCACAGATCTGCCTGCAGTGCTCTGAGGGCCTTCTTGCATTTCTTTAGGCATGTGTAGCTTCTAGCTCGAACTGCTTTGAAAACCTTTATTCCCCTCCTGCTTTCAAAAATACTATTTTGATCTTTCTCCTTTTGGCCAGGCCCAGTGATAGCTACAGTTTTTCACTTTCCTGTTCGGGAATGGATTGGAATAGTGTTCTTATCTATTTCATTCTGTAAGATGCCCGTTTTTCAAATTGCGGAATTCAAAGAAACCTGATCTTGTTTTTTTTTTAGGATGTATTGCTACTCTTGATGCATTTAAGCTAATACAGTGAATCCCGACAGGATGCTGATGCTTGAATCACATCCAGGCTGAAGTACTTAAAAAATGCCAGGCACTACAACAATGCTAAAGCTCTGTCTACACTGCACATGGCTATTTAAAATAATTGAAGCTCTTCAAATTTTTATATGCGTCCAAATTTGGAAGTGACTGATTCTGAGCATGTGTAGGACACAATGATTTAACGTTATTAGAGTCTCTGCAATTTAGCCCAAGTGTCCCGGTTTGAGTGTGACCGGGGAACCTGAGCTTGGGCATTTAGAAGTGATTTAGCATTGCCATTACTCTCAGATGCTGCACAGGTGATCAGAATTATGGACACTTGTTTACTTAAAAAAGAAAACACTGTGAAAATGACTCTTTTTTTTTTTTTTTTTAGTTCCAAGAGGTATTATTATTCACCAGAAAATATTTAAATTAACCACTTAAAATGTACCACAACCCAATTTTACTTTTACAGTCATGGTTCCCATTGATGACCTGATTACATCACAGTTTTAAAGCCAAATATGAGCATTTGGCTTGGTGAAGAACTGCTGTCTTCTAGGCCAAGCATGGAGAAAGGTGTTGAGAAAAACACCTGATGCACTGGTGATCTCACAGTCTTTAGTGGTCTAACCTTGGAAAGGAAGTATTGCATTTCACAGTCTATTATTTAATTTAAGTGTTTTGAATGAAGTGTTTTTACTAAACATGGTTTAACACAAAAAGTCATCTTGTAATATATTTTCATGACATATATCTTAATTTCTTTCGTCTTACTTATTCTGGAGGTATTTAAACCAAACCCAAAGGTAGAAAGGTTTGAAAGCCCCTCAGCTGGCATTCTCAAAGGTCTTTTACAAAAGGACCTTCTTGGAGCAGGAACTCTGCAATTCTGCCGAGTGTCTTGATGCCGAGGCTCTAACACCGAAGGTGGATTTATGGTTTAAAAGCCAACATTATATAATAATAAAAAAAAATCTAGTCATTAAGAAGTCAGCTAAAAATTTGAACATGTTTTATTTGTGCCTCTGAAAGCCACATGGATATTATTTTGTTTGATTTAGATGAAAGCGACAAAGGTAAAATTCCAGTCTATCGCTCAGTCAATTCCTTTCCTTAGTAAATATTTTCACTGTGATAGCAATTAGGATAAGTCGATTATGGATTTGATATTTTTAAAATTCCTAATCTAGATTTAGAGTTTGAAGTATTCTGGCCCATGAAAACCATCTGATTTTAGGAACTAGTTTTTCTGAGTCTATATTTTTATTAGAGCAGAAACTTAACAGGATTAGAAATAGAAAATGCTAATTATAGAAAGCATGTTGTATTTGGGATTGTAGCCCTAGGGATTTAGGGCTCCAGGCTATGAAAACTCCCACATTTGGTATAGAAGTCAACCTTTGCACTAAATTTTTATTAGTTTGAAACTTTGAAATAAAAGTCTTATGCTCATGGTTTTTTTCATTTTCCTCTATTGCTTTACTCTTTTGTGTAGAATTTGGACAGGAGCCCGATAAGTTTGTTCAATTGTTCATGCCTTTGCTAAGTTAGGGATATGTCAGTGCATCCGTGTTGTGCTATTAAGTAATTGAATCAGCCGTATTTAGGTCACAGATAGTATGAGAACAGTCTGTGCTAAACCCATGAGAATGCCTAGCAATCACCTTGTCCAAACAGCTAGGTCTTCTTGGAAGCCCTTGAGAGCTAGAAAAGTTATTTGGAAAGTCCAGGAGACTATTGGTACTTAAAAGGCTTGATTTTTCAGTACGTCTAGCTAATTAAACCAATTTAAACATACATTAGATGTGTTTAAAATACACCATTTAAATAAAAAATATCATTAGCCTATATTTGAGTAGTAGTATTGTATATGAAATGACCAGGGCATTAGTAGCCATACCATATACATCAAACAATACCATATGCGTCTCTTGACCTTGGGAGATAAGTAAGGCAGATTCTTAGCCTAACAGTCACTATTATTTTCAGCTGATTTCAGTTTTAGAGAAAGATTAATTTAGAATATCTCATTTTATCATATACGAAATAAGTCCCAGGAGGAAAAGGGATAAATAAAAAATAATTAATACATGAACATTGGAAGATGTACAATATGTGATTTTCTCTGTAGACATAAGCGACTTTCTTAAAAACATTATAAAGGGAATGGTGAACATATTTAACACCATAAAAATGAAAAAAGTTAATATTCTTTCTGTATATAAAATGCTAAAATTGGGGTGAAGAGATAGATTAGTTGTTAAGTGCTTGCTGGGCAAGCCTGAGGATGGGAGTTCAGATCTTAGAACTCACAAGAAATTTTGAGTTAGCATAGTGGTCCTCCTGTAATTCCAGCTTGGAAGGAGGGGACTGAGGATCCGAGAGCAAGATGTCTAGTAGACTGTAATTGTGAGCTTGAGAGCTTTGGCTTTGACTGGGAGACCTTGTCACAGTGAATACAAGGAGGAAGAGTATGGAAAAATGATACCTAGATTACCATATGCTCAGGGTTTTCATACCCTGGATTAAATCATCAGCCTTGTAAAAAACAAAACAAAAGAAGCTATAATTGAAACAAATGAAATAGGTGGGAACAGAGACTCCACTGCCCAACCAGAAAGGGAAGCTTCAGCAACAGAATACAAGAGATGGAAGAGAGAATCTCAAGTGCTGAAGATACAATAGAAGACATAAATACATAGGCCAAAGAAAATGTTAAATCTAAAAAATTCCTGACATAAAACATCCAGAAAGCCTGAGGCCCTATGAAAAGATAAAAAACTAAGAATAATAGGAATAGAAGAAGGTGAAGAGTCCCAGTTCCAAGGCCCAGGAAATATTTTTTTTTAACTAAATCATAGAAGAGAACATTTCTAACCTAAAGAAGGACATGCTTATAAAAGTACAAGAATATTAGAGAATAGTAAGTAGAATGGACCAGAAAAGAAACCCCTCACCATGTAATAATCAAAGCACTAAACATATAAAACAAAGAAAGAATATTAAAAGCTGCAAGGAAAAAAGTCAAGTAACATATAATGACAAAGCTATTAGAATTATATCTGTTTTCTTGGGCCTGAAAAGATATGCTACAGCCTCTAGGAGACCACAGATTCCATTTCAGATTACTATACCTAGCAAAAGGTTTCAATCATTATAAATGGATAAAACAAGATAGCTTAACATAAAGTAAAATTTAAACAGAATATATCTACAAACTCCCCCCTACAGAAGGCACTAGAAGATAAATGTCAACCCAAGGACATTAACTATACCCATGAAAACACAGGATATGCATATTCTCACATCAGCAAAACTAAAAGAAGGCAATCACATACATACAACTACCACCACTATCTCCAATAACAACAACAAAACAGGAATTAACAGTCATAGGTCATTTATAATTGATTCAATTTCCTAACAAAAAGACAATGACTAACAGAATCAATGGGTAAACAGGATCTTGTATGTATCTTGTATGTAGCAGATGTATGCTTCTGCTGCATACAAGAAACACACCTCAACATCAGGGATAGATATTACCACAGAGTAAGAGATTGAAAAAAGATATTCCAAGCAAATATCTAAGGAAGAAGTTGATATAGCATTCTAATATTTAGCAAAATAGACTTTAAACCAAAATTAATCAAAAGACATGGGAAGAACACCTCACACTTTTCAAAGAAAAAAATCCACCAAGATGATGTTTCAGTTCTTAGCATCTATGCCCCAAACACAAGAGCACCAACATTTATAAAAGAAACGTTACTGAAGCTTACATCAAACATTGACCCACATATTGATAGTGGGAGACATCACTACTCTACTCTCATCAACAGACAGGCCATCAAGCAAAAAACAAAACAAAACAAAACAACAAGAACTCCAAAACAACAACACCAACAACCCCTAAAGCTAACAATTTGGTTATAAACCAAATTGACCTAACAGATACATACATAACATTTCACCCAAACACAAAAGAATATGCCTCCTTCTTATTACCTCATTGAACTTTCTGCAAAATTGAACAGATATTCAATCTCAAAGTATGTCACAATAGATAAAAGAAAATCAAAGTATCCCATTGCATACTATTAGATGAAATATCCTGTTGTATCCTATTAGACCACCATGAATTAAAGCTGGATTTCAACAACATCAGAAACAATGGAAAATTTACAAACTTATGGAAACTTAGCAATTCTCTACTGAATAAAAACTGGGTCAAAACAGAAATAAAGAGAGAAATCAAAGATTTCATACAGTTCAGTGAAAACAAATACATAATATACCCCAACCCATGGGACACAATGAAAGGGGACCTAAGAGGAAGGTTCATAGTTCTAAGTGTCTATTTAAAAAAGAAAAAAATGGAGAAATTCTGACTACCAACTTAACAGCACACCTGAAATCTCTAGAAGAGAAAGATGTAAGTGCACCTAAGAGAAATAGACAACAGGAAATAATCAAAATGAGGGCTGAAATCAATAAAATAGAAACATAGAGAACAATACAAAGAATCAATGAAACAGAGTTTGTTCTTTGAGAAAATCAACAAGACAGACAAACCCTTATCCAAACTAACTAAAAGACTGAGAAAGAATATCCAATTAACAAAGTCAGAAATGACAAGAGGGAGATAACAACAGACAGAGAGGAAATCCAAAGATACAAAGAAATCATACTTTAAAAACCAGTACTCCCCAAAATTGAAACAACTAAAAACGGATAATTTTCTCAATAGATACTACTTACCAAAGTTAAATCAAGACCACATATATAATTTAAATATATCTATAACCCTCAAGGAGACAGAAGCAGTCATTAAAATCCCAAAACAAACCAAAACAAAACAAAACAAAACAAAAACAAAACAAACAAAAAACAAAACAAAACCCAGTACTTATCAAATTATTCCACAAATAGAAATGGAAGGAACATTGACAAATTTTATTTTATAAGGCTACACTCACCCTGATACTCAAACCACACAAACATTTAAAAAAGAGAGAGAATTTCAGACAAATATCCCCATGAACACATAAAAATTCTCAATAAAATTATTGAAAACTGAGTCCAAGAACATATCAAAAACATCATCTACCATGAACAAGTATCCTTTATCCCAGATATGCAGGATGGTTCAGCATATGAAGATCAGTCAATGTAATCTACCATATAAACAAACTGAAAGACAAAACCCACATGATTATCTCATTAGTTGCAGAAAAAGCCTTGACAAAATCCAATACCCTTCATTATAAAACTCTTGGAGCTCTTAGGGATACAAGGATTATACTTCAACATAATAAAAACATTTTAAACTTACAGCAATCATATATTCAAAATCAAATTAAATGGAGAGAAGCTGAAAACAATTTATTAAAGTCAGGAACAAGAACAGGCTGTCCAGTCTTCCCATATCTATTCAATATAGTTCTTGGAGTTCTAGCTAGAGCAATAATACAATTAAAAGAGATCAAGGGGAATACAAATCAGAAAGGAAAAAGTCAAAACATCTCTATTTGCAGATGATATGATAGTATACATAAGTGGTCCTCAAAATTCTAGCAGGGACCTCCTACAGCTGATAAAGACCTTCAGCAAAGTGCCTTGATACAAGAATAACTCAAAGGAGCAATAGTCCTCCTCTATACAAATGACAAAAGAATAAGAAAGAAAGCAGTGAAACAACATCCTTCATAATAGCCACAAACAACATAAAATATCTTGGGGTAACACTAAAGCAAACAAGCGAAAAGCCTGTATAACAAGATTTCAAGTCTTTGAAGACAGAAATTGAAGAAGATATCAGAAAATGGAAAGATATCCCATGCTCATGGATCAGTAGGATCAACATAGTAAAAATAGCCATCCTACCAAAAGCAATCTACAATTTGTAAAAGACCCAGACTTATATTCACACACCTATGGATTCCTGACTTTTAATAAAGGAGCCACAAATACAAAATGGAAAAAATAAAACATATTCAACAAATGTTGCTGGTTTAACTACATCTAGAAGAATGCAAAACTCAAGTCCAAGTGGATCCAAGACCTCAGTATAAAACCAGACAAACTGAACATGATAGAAGAGAAAATAGAAAGTAGACTTGGACACATTGGCTCAGAAACCAACTTCCTAAACATAACACCAATAGCAAAGACATTAAGGTCAACAATTAATAAATGGGATCTTATGAAAATGAACATCTCATGTATATTAAAGTACACCATCAATAAGACAAATTGGCAGGCCACAGAATGAGAAAAAATTGTCACCATCTCCATATCTGATAGAGGGATAATATCCAAAATATAAGAAATGCAAGAAACTACATATCAACAGACCAAAGAATCCAGTTAAAAATGGGATTCAGATTTAAACAGAGAATTCTTAATCAATGAATGAATTCATTAATGATATAGACATCTGAAATTCATTTAAGAATATAGTTATGTCAAAATTAACACAACTAAAATGTATATTTATAAACACCGAAAAAGGATAATTCTAATTGTTTGTTCAGTGTTAATGTTTGCTCAACTGTTTAGGGTCAAGTAACACTAGTTAAAATGGGGGAGATTTTGAAACTTTTCTCACAGGTCTAGCATTATTCACAAATCATTAAATGTTACCCATACAAGAACAAAGCCAAACTAAAGAATATAATCTTTTAATGAACAAAATAAGAATTGAATTATTTAAAGGCTAAAAATAACAATCCAGGTTAAAAAAAATTTGCTGGACTGTGAAATAAATGAAAAATGAATACCATGTTCATAGACTGAAGGAGATGTTACCAAGATGACTTTTTTCTCCTAGTTTGTATACTGACAAGAAAAATACATGAACTTTATTAAGATTTTGTGTAGATTTCAACAAGGTGATCCTAAAACTAACATGGAAAATCAAAGGCTTTAGAGATGTCTCCGGAACAAGGAGTTTCAACAAGGCAAAGTGAATAACACATATTTCCCATTTTGAACATAGTCATAGTGCTGCAGAAATGAACAAGGATGGTTTTGCTAATTGGTCAGACAAAGACCAAGAGAACATGATGGAAAGAAACTTCAGAGATAGATTCATAGTTGTTGGTCATTTACCGGCAATGGAGAAGCATGGTGTTTTCTTTCTTTCTTTCTTTTTTCTTTTCTTTTTTCTTTTCTTTTTTTTTTTTGCATGGTGTTTTCAATACCGAGTTGTACCAGTAAATTCCATAAAGTACTGGTAACTAAAGTACTGGTTGACCCATTACTTACCTCAGTTAAAAAAAAATGAAGTTGAAGTGTGCTTTAGACTTAAAAGCAGAACTCTAAACTAAAACATTCTAGAATTAAGAAGGAAAAAAGCACTTTATGATCTTGGCAAATCAAGTATTTCTTAAAGAAGACAAAAAGCAGACACCACAAAATAAATTCATAATTTAGAATTTATTAAAATTTAGAATCTTTGTTGTTTGAAAATAATGTGAAGAAAATGAAAACTGAAAAATATATATTCAAAACACATTTGGTAAATAGGTTGCGTTCAGAACTCTGTGTACAAGACCTATTGTAACTCAATAAAAATTAAAATCAACCAAATAGAAAAAACCAGGCAGGCTATTAGGGTAGCTCATCAAAGCCAAGACGCAGATGCCAAATAGGCATATGACTGGATGTTCAACTCCACTGGTCCTCAGGCAAATGTAAAATGTGCACAACAAGGTAGGAGAAAGACTTCCCTCATGACCATTCATCATTGTCATTATTTTGTTGTTGATACCCTTGTTTTTAAGTTATTTGTTTTATTTTGTTATTATGATATAATTACGTTGGTTTCCTCTCTCCAAACCCTCCCATTTACTACTCTTTGTTTGTTTTTATTGATGACTTCTCTTTTCATTAATTGTTGTTACATACATGTTTATATAATATGTGTATGCTTACTCTTGCATATACAAGGATAGCCTGCTCGCTCTGTACATTGTTACTTTTATTTATGCTTTCAGAGTTGATGATTCAGTATTGGATACCAGTTAGTGTGCTCTTCCCTAGGGAAGAGTATTCCTCTCACTGTCAGTACTCTTCAGTTGATTGTAATGGTTCTTTGTGTAGGATGGAGGCTCCTGTGCTTTCCTTCTCCATGCCTATGTGACTGTTGTCTCTGTTTAGCTTAAGTTTAGGTAGCCCTGTTGGTGCGACTCTATGAGCGTAGCTTCTGACATCATTGGGAGGCACAATCTCACAGATAACTCTTTTCTTTTTAGGTAGGTAGTTAATACTATAATTTTTTTTATGACTTCTCCAGACATCCACTGTTGATTTACCCTCTTTTCTCCTCCTTCTGTATTTATCTCCCTTCCCAAGTAGGGGTTTCCTTCTCTACCCCATTTTTTTTTAATCAGACCACTTGTACCCTGTTATTCTTCTCTCTATTTCTCCCAAAGTCATGCCACAGCAGTGGTCACTTCTTCTTTCCTGGTTTCTGTACTTACTCCAGCGTATATGCTCACATCAGAAGATTTGGAGCTAGGAGCCTCAGAAGAGAGGGAACACATGGCATTGTTTTTCTGGCTGTGTATTACCCCACTCAATATGATCTCTTCTAGTGTTACTGATATCTCTGAAAAGTTTGCGGTTTCAGTTTTTCTTTAGAGCTGAACTGTATTCCGCTGTGTATATGGATCGCATTTTCAGTATCCATTCATCAATTGAAGGATATTTTATTTCCATTCTCTAGCTGAGTCATTCTCTGTGGAGTAGGATGTTGAGTCCTTTGGGCATATGCCAAGGAGTGGTATAACTATGTCATAAGGTAGATTTATTTTTAGCTCTTTTTATTTCCACACTGATTTCCCTAGTAGCAATCCTACCGACAGTGAACAAGGCTTCTTTTTCCCTCACACATTATCCGGCACTCAGTATTGTTTTCTTGCACTTTGCCATTCCTATTAGGGAAAGATGAAATCTCAAAGTTGTTTTTACTCATCATCTCTAATTTCTAGGGATTATGAACACTTTTTTGATATTTTTTCTTTTTAAAAAATTTCATTAATTTGTTCAGATTGCAACTCAATTGTTATCCCATCACTTGTATCCTCCTGTTCCTCCCTCCCACCCACTTTCACCCTATTCCCCTCCCCTGGGTCTATGACCGATGGGATCCTTCTCCCACACTATATGGTCATAGGCTATCAAGTCTCATGTAGGTAGCCTGCTTGTTCCTTCTTTGAGTGCCATCAGGCCTCCCCAGCAAGGGGAGGTGGTCAAATATGGGGCAAAAGAGTTCATGTCAGAGTCAGTCCCTGCTCTCCACATAACAGCCTAAACGTCCCTCAGTTGAGAAATGGATAAAGAAGCTGTGGTACATTTACACATTTACACTGTTAAAAACAAGGAAATTCTGAGATTTGTGGACAAATGGATGGAACTAGAAATGATCATAATGAGTGAGTTAACACAGAAGCAGAAAGACTCACATGGTACATACTCACTTATAATTGGGCACTAGCCCAAAAAGCATGTCTCATGAAAGTCTTCACTTACCAGGAGATTGGGATAGATGTGAGAACATCCTACTGGGCCTCTAAGTAAAAGAAACATAGGAGATAGGGAAATAGAAAGATTCAGAGGATCCTAGAAACCTACAAGAAGAACATCATGATGGGTGGATCAGGGCACAGGGGAGTCTGCTCAAACTATTGCACTAATCAAGGACAATACAAGTAGTGATTTTTTTTTTAGCCATTTTTTTTTGAGAATTCTCTGTTCAGGTCTCAGCCATTAAAAAAGCAAAACAAACAAAACAAAACAAAACAAAAATCAACCAACCAACCAACAACCAAACAAACAAAAACCTGGATCATTTGTTTTCTTTGTGTCTTTGGGGTGTTTTTTAAAAAAAGTTCTTTGTATATTCTGGATATTAATCATTTGTCATATGTAGAGTGATAGCTTTATTTTTGTGACAGCAGATGTTGAAGAGGGAGCATCTCTAGCTTTTGCACATTTCTGGTGTTCTCAGGGTTTTCTTTGTAAGCTCAAATATATGCTTGTTATAGCACTTATCTCCACTCCACCCAAGGGTTTTATTAAATTAAATGAAAGTATGTTTTCATGAAACTGAGTGAATATTTTAGTAATTTAATCAAACATTCATTTTTTGCCTGAAGTACAAATGGTTGTACATCTACACAAAAAACTATTGTGCTGTAAACAAAGGGGGAACACATCATGGCTTTCTGAACAATACAAATGCTTTTCAAAGCACTTGTGTCAAAAGTCAAAAGCCAGATGCAAGAGTAAAGATCCTATGCTATTTCTTTTATGTAGTATTTAGAAAAGGGAGACCTATTATGTTGGTAATTACCAAACTCCATAATTAAATACATACCTAAAAACTAAGTACATAAAATACAATTAAAAAATTTCAGAACCACCTGAAAACAAGTAAACTTAAAGCACTGTCTTGTAGAATAATGATCTCTTTTCTCTCTTCCACTCCTTGAGGAGTCTGAATCAAATGCCAGTTTTTTGTTGTTGTTGGTTTTTTGTTTTTTAATATATTTTATTAATTTATTCATATTACATCTCAATTGTTATCCCATCCCTTGTATCCTCCCATTCTTCCCTCCCTCCCATTTTGCCCTTACTCCCTTCCCCTATGACTGTGACTGAGGGGGACCTCCTCCCCCTGTATATGCTCAGAGGGTATCAAGTCTCTTCTTGGTAGCCTACTATCCTTCCTCTGAGTGCCACCAGGCCTCCCCATCCAGGGGACATGGTCAAATATGGGGCACCAGAGTTCATGTGGAAGTCAGACCTCACTCTCCACTCAACTGTGGAGAATGTCCTGTCCATTGGCTAGATCTGGGTAGGGGTTCAAAGTTTACTGCACATATTGTCCTTGGCTGGTGCCATAGCTGGGTCTTGAGGAAGCCCTATTCCCAGTTTTCTGAGATAGCGCCAGATAGATTTCCAAAGTGACTGTACTAGTTTGCATTCCCACCAGCAAAGAAGAAGTGTTCCTCTCTCTCCATATCCTCACCAGCATGTGGGTGTAGGATGGAAAAATGTCAGTTTATAAGAGAGAAAACTAATTATTCTTTCTGATAAGAATTTTAAGACACAGGCTATAGTATTTTCCACTTAAAGTTTTGGGATGATTAATGATTGGTTTCTGAAACATAAACAGACTTTAACACACACACACACACACACACACACACACACACACACACACACACACATACTTGTCGTAAAAGCAAATGTCCACGCTTTGAGGTGTTGAAGGATTGGTGCACTCTTAAGATGGAGATAGGTGCTTTACACCAGAAATGACGTGCTTGATTTTGGCTTTCCTTTTCAGCTACATTCATATGTACAGACTCATGATTGCATGAATACAAAAACCATATTAGAGAAACTAACCCAAGTGCATCAATTATCTTCATAAGAAGTTCATAAGCACCAGGCAAGGCAACTTGGGAAACTTACAAACATTAGAAATTGCAGTTTCCTCATTTTCAGGATCCAAGTGTTCATTACCTTGCATCTCTTTGGTTTGTTCTAATTTTGACTTTCTTCTCCATGATTTCTTTAAAAAGAAATGACAACAAAAAGCAGAGCATAAAATAACATGTGTTTTTGCAAGTATTTATTGAAGGTGGTTTTCTAATGTGTCCCTCAGGTTCTGTCCCTGGAGTTCGCCTGGTAAGGTCAGCAAAAAGCAAAAGCAAGGGCACTTTTGGCCAACTTGGGAAATTAAAAAAAACCCCACATTTTATTAGTCAATTGCCTTTTAATAATAAAAACGATTCCATATTTATTTTCAGGTGTTATTTTTGCATTTGTTTCTGAGAACAACTTTGTTTGGTAGACATCTTTTATAGTTTAAAGAAATGAAGGCTGTGAAGGGATTATGTCACATAAATATGGTCACAATGTTAACAAACAGCCAAATAGACATTTGCTTGGGTTCTCAATCTATGACTCTCCCACAACACCAGGGGTTGGGTATTTTTGTGTGATACTTTAGTGATGTTTTCTGCTTCCTTGGTTTGGTGACCACAATGCACAAAGTCCTGATAAATTCATGTTTAACATTTTGCCATAGTATTCCAATTCATTTTCCTTCCTTGAGTGTCTTACTCAAGTCCATTCTGATACCTGTGCCTCTCTAATTCTAATACCACTATCCCTCCATTACATCTATCAACTCCAAATCTTTAACTTTTTCTCTGTAGCTTCATTTGCCACCTCTGAGCTCACTGTTAAAAATTTCACACATTTGGCTTATGTGTTACTCACTATTGCTGCCCACTTCTCTCCCTGGCCAGATTAATCTCCATATTACCAGCACACTAAACATTGCTTTGGCATTTTTTTCTTCAAGCTTTGGACTACATTTTTCTCTTTCTTTCTTTCTTTTTTTCTTTCTTTCTTTCTTTCTTTTCTTCTTCTTCTTCTTCTTCTTCTTCTTCTTCTTCTTCTTCTTCTTCTTCTTCTTCTTCTTCTTCTTCTTCTTCTTCTTCTTCTTCTTCTTCTTCTTCTTCTTCTTCTTTGTTTTTGCTTTTTAAAAATTATTTTATTTTTGTACATACACATTTATATACAATAGATTACCTATGGCAAAGAAGAACTGTGACACAGTCAGGAATTATATAAATGTTACATTCTTAGTGTTTTGGCTATTTGTATTTGACAGCCTTGAAGAAGACATCTTTCTTATCCTGGTGCATCAAAATTTATGAATGTTAATCAATCTCCATCACATATTGTCATTATCAACTTAGAACACCTATCTAGACCTGAAAACATCTTATCTCCTAAACAACTAAGCTTCATTGTAAAACTAAGCTACCTGGTCTTCAGTTCCCTCAGAGACTTGAGAAGGAGTAAACTTGAGTATGCTGGGAGTGGAGGTTAGTAGCTTTCCAAATGAAAAGATGACAGAGACAGTTTTCTATCTGAATACTCACCCAAAACTCTCTATAACATTGGAACATCTTCTTCAGCCTTCTGGCCCAATATACTTGACAGACATATTTGTGAGGTAGGAATTATTGAGGACTTGCTTACCCTGTGTTGGCAGAGTTTGGCTGTTGACTCTGGCTACATCCAAGTTTGCCCTTATTTTAGACAGAATTCTGTCTGTGGTAGAAATGAGGACCTTTTGCCCAGTGGCTAGTTTGCCATATTTGAAGCCATATCCATAAGGAAGTTCTTGATGCTCATCATCTTCTTTGAGGTAGGCTGAGTGTTGCCAGTAGTTAACCTGTCTCATTGTCGATGAATCTTTAAAGTAATAAAAACAGTTTTAAGTGGTATATTCTTCGTGTCTCTGGGGTTTTTGAAAACCTTGTCTTTCTATAGAGTCATATCTATCTTCTGCATCTAAGATGTATATTCTTGTGATAAAAGTAGACTAGCAATTGACATGACCACTATTTAATCTACTAACATTTAATTTGTATAACTTATTTCTCCTAAACAGCTTGATAGCACTTTCAAAGCATTGGAAGTAAACAATGTATTATAATTGAGTTATATGGGTACAATAACTCATATTAGAGTGTATATACATATGTATATATACATATGTATATACACTACATCTTACTTTCTGTGTTGTTACCTTTTCCTTTTCTATTTCATGTCTGAAAGAATATTTCAAAGCTCTTCTTTTCCCTGCTCCTCTTCAATTGCAAAAAAATGAACTAAGTGCATGGCACCTCATTTTTGAACGGGCATTTAGTGGTTTTAAAATATTTTTATGATATTATATTGGATAGACTGCTTAACAATTTCTAAGGATTTTCCCAATTGCTGTTGAAGATGTTTATTCTGAACTGCTAAATGCTTTTGTGTGATGAAAATTTGGTATCTAAGTAGATTCTAAATAATATATTGTCTTTCTAATTCTTCTTTTTATTTCCTTCTTTTCTTTTTAAACTAAAGAACTTCTTGGGTATTTCCTTGGTAATACACTTAAGACATAGTGTAAGTCATACACACTGCAGATTATGGCTGCCAGAGAAGCCTTTTGTTCCTCTATCAGGAGGGATTTATTAAATTCCTCAACTATTTCCCAATAGGAATTGTCTTTCATAGCATACACAATCAAAATCTTTTTATGCTACAAAAAGAATTTTATTCTAATTATAAGTCCATATTTTAAAAATCTGTTTCATATCTATTTCTAAACAAGTTACCTCATGAAAAAAAACCTGTGTTATTCAGGATCCTTTGCAGAAAAGATGCTGCAGACATGGTCCATGCTTCATCTCAGGGATCTTTCTTGAGGGAGGATGATGCAGACATTAGATCTGAGGAGTGTATGTATAGGTTATATAAGGACATATGTATACCCACTATGTTATAGTAATACAAGTTCATTAATGGAAGAGATAGATGTACAACATTCATGTACTTAAAGCTAATTAACCATCTCCACTGTTTTCCCACAAAATTCCAAATTCATTCTATCTCAAATGTTCTTTCCCTTAATCATTTTAAAACATGGCAGAAAATTTCATTCACACGTATTTGCCTCCAAGGTATTCATTGAGTCAACTATTGTTTATAAAGATTGGGGCATTATCAATACTTTTTAAAAAGAGGACCAAATTTACACCTTAGAATTTTACTTTCCACTATTAAATAGGAGTTAACTTTTGTTCAGGGCTATTTTCCCTGTAACTAATATTTATGATACAAACTAGAACTTCTGAATTAGATATGAATTTCTTCACTCCCCTATGCAACTTCCTTCTGGAGATATATGAAATACCCAACTCAGAACTTTTTTAGATAAGGAATGGCCTTATGTGACCTTCTTCTGTCTATTTTACTCCTGTTGACAGCTACAAGGCTTCTATGATGAAACTCTTACACCAAGCACCCACTCACCTACATTCAAACAAACTGAAAACGCCCACGTCCAGATTGGCAAATGCATCACAGGAAACACGTGAAAAACAGGAGTGGATCATAAATAAATCATTTAATGTTGATAGTGTAGAATTAGAGTTCTAAAGCATTTATATTTCAATTCTATACCATGTCTGTTATGTAGTTACTGTGTGAAATGGAAAAATGGAGAGATTTTTAGTCCTATGTACTTTTTTCCAAAATTTAAATACTGTTTATTTAAATGTATTGAAACAATGATTCTTAGTTAAACTAGCAGAGAAGATTAAAACAATCTCTCCTTTTCATCTTCTACATATCTCTGAGATGTTTTTTTATTCACATGTGTGTCAATGGATAGCAGTGAAAGTCCCTGGGTGTTTCTCTGTTGTGAAACTTGTCAAACTTGGCTAAACCTTGCTCCTCTGCATAAAACTGTCCTAAAGGATGACTGAGTCTGACTAAAGGCACACGTCTGGGGGAACTGACAGAACAGAACAGCTTAATGTGATTGAAGCCACAAGGCTGGGGGAACCAACTACATAGAAATTTTCCTAGGAAGAAAAAGTGTCATTTTTTTTTTTAAATTAATTTTTACTGTTTGTTCTTTGACAATTTCACTCTGATTTTTATACCACTTAATCTTCCTATTACCTTCCCTCCACACGTGTCCTCTTCCTGCATGCATGGCTTTTGTTTTGGAGACATGCATGACTTTTGTTTTGTTTGCTTAGCCAGGATTATTTGTGTGGCCATGGGTTTGGAAACGACTGATGGAAACTGGTGGTCTCCTCAGTGGCCACACAACCGAAGTCAGTGGATGCTGCCTCCTCTAGAATCACCAGTACCCGTTAGGAATCCCTGGGCTGTGACTGACACGTTCACACAAGCCTCCCGCAGACAGCCACTGATCCTCTGAGATGATGGCTGCGTTGGCTGTGTCATGCCCAGAGGAGAGAATTCCACAGCCCTCCTTCCTCTCTTCCTGCTCTTACATTTCTTCTGCCGCCATTCCCCAAAATGTTCCCAGAGTCTTACAGAGGGTATAGTTAGAGCTAGGCACTCAACTGTCTGTCATTCTCAGTCTCTGTATTCACCATCATTCATTGCAGAGAGGCTCCGCTGATTAAAGCTGGGGGCGGGTAGCTTGGCTCCATGATAGTATTCTTGATAAACAGTATTAATATTGCCCGTAGTGCTGAAGAGCTTCTTAGTCATGGGTTTTAAAAGTTTGTTGTATGTGTTCATTGTTCGCAATACTAGGAGTGACATTTTTACATAAGTATATATTATGTGTTAAGCATGGTCTCTCCTATACCTACTGCTAACGTACCACTGTTTTTCCTCTCTTCCCAGCAGTCTCTGTTGTTTCCTTAGGTGGCTTTGCTCCTACTTTTGTGCCATATAGATATATGCATATATATTCATAGTTTTGTGTATCTATACAAATGTAACCATGCATAAGATATACATGTTAATCATTTGTCTTGCTGAGTGGGCCTGGCACATTCAACATTATTATCTTGAGTTAAATTAATTTTTCTTCAAACAACCAAACATGACTAAACTTTTTCATTGTATATGAACAGTGTGTTTTCTTCATCCATTCTTTTGTTGTTGGATACCTACGTTGGTTCCATCTTGACTGTGAGCAGTACTGTAATAAACGGTATTGCTCGAGTATCTCTGTCTTTCTTGGCTGAATACCGAGGACCTGGGTCAGTTGATCTAATTTTAATTTTTGAAGATCCTCCACGTGATTTTACATAGCAGTTCGACCACTATGGATTCCTTTTTGCTCTTATCTTCACCAGCATTTTTTTGTGTATTTTCTTAAAGACTGGCATTGTGACTGGAATGAAATAGAATTTCAGTGAAGCATTTTTAAAAAACAGTATTTTTAAAATTAATTCTCCTTTTATTTCTACCGCATTCAGCCCCCATTTTCCAACCCATCCAACTTGGAGGTTTCTTGCTTTTTCCTCCCATCAAGTCCCAGTTTGTGTTTCCCAGCTTTCCTGAAATGTGGTCCATATGTCAAGAATGATGGCATCAGAGAGTATTAACTCCCATTGTCCTTGCCACTATCAAAGGCAAATCGCTCCTCAGCTACTTCATGGCGGAGGGACACCAAGACCATGGCTCTCATTGCATCTATCTGAGTCTAGTGATGTTGGACATTTGTTCATGTATTTATTTGTCATTTGTATTTAATTTTTGAATAACTATTTGTTCATTTCTTTGGTTTATTCTCTGAGTTGTTTGGTTTCTTGTTCATCTTTTCGAGTTTCTTGCATATTCTAAATGTTAATACACTGGCTTACCACGGAGATGCTTGGCACCCTGATGTTATGGGAAACCAGAGCCTATCTACTGGTATGTATTTTGTGGTGTCTTGGAATGGACATTTTCAAAACGATTTCTAAATATTCATATAAAAATTAAGAAACAGCTTTGTTAGGAAAATTATAGTCTGCTAGGTAAATTTAAGCATCCAAATTTCATTTTAAAAACAGTTTCTAATTGTCTAAAATAATACAATTATAGTCAGATTTATAAAGTGTTTCAAAGTCCTTGATGAGTATTTGAATATTCTGCATTTAAAAAGCCCACAAATAAGTGTTTGCACGTCTTTAGAACCTTCACCATCTATCATGCCATCTCCTTTACACTTCCATGAGGAATTTCTTCTATTAAAAAAAACTGTTATAAAAGGAAATTAACAACTTTTAAATAATACTCTTGGAGCAAACCTCCCAAGTCAGGAAACTCAAAGTGAAGGCTAACACTTAATTCCTCACTTTTTCTGCTTATTCCTATGTGTGGGAGGGATCTCAGATCAGTATGGTACAAGCCATATGTGCTGCAATAGCAAGACACAATGGAACAACTTACACATGGCGTGTCAGCTTCCCATCCCCCTCCCCAAATTCGACCTTCCTGGTTTCCTGCAAACACAGAGGAGAGCACATGTGAAGAGCATACCTATTGTACTCCTTGCTGTAGCACAATCTCAGCTTATCTGGTCCTAGTAGCAGATGACTTAATATCTCTGGGTAGAAAATTTGTTCATCTGGGGAGTTGATTACATTACCTGGTTAAACATGTTCAGCTGAATTATTAATTTTCTGTCTTGTTAAGTACTGGATTCATGGCTGGAAGTGAAAATGCATGCAATGTAAAAATATGCTGGAAAACAGTTGTAAAACCATCATTAGGTCTCGGTGTTGCATGACTTCTTGTGAGACAGAGTGACACGTTTCCTAGAACAGGATCAGCTGTCATTTTCACAGGTTTATCCAAATAGTTTATATTATTCATTATATATTCTAAAGATTTAGGTGACAGAAGGTTCATATAGTATAATTTATATATCACAAATGCTGTGTGGTTCTGGGAGAAGCTCAGCCTAATGTTTCGGAATATAATATTATAATGGACTGCTGGTCAGAATTGAAGAAGTCTTTTCTGAGACTTAAATATGACAACCATGTCAGTTTATTCAAATAAACTTATTTAAAGCTGCAATGAGATGTGGCTTCAACTTGTTAGTATTTATACGTGCTTTACTAAATTGAATATATACATAGAAAAATATAAAAGATCTGTTCAGGTGAATGCTCAAGAAAGGAATAATAATAATTTATGGTAAATTCTGAATGTAATGATGTTTTAAGTTGTGTCTTCATAGCTCACTTTTCGATAAGTAATATTTGAAATCTCCCTAGTACACTTATTTTTTCTTCTTAGAAGATCTATTATTAAAATTTGTGTGCTGCCACTTTCTATAACATAAAAAGATGTTAAAATATTTTGTTTAATTTGAGCAAGGATTTTACAGAAAGTATTATACTTTCTGTAAGAAATTCAAGCAACTTCTTTCTTTTCCTTTCTCATTCCCTCCTTCCTGTTATTTTCACCCTTCCTCCATTATCTCTTTTTATTTTTTTTCTTCCTTTCTCTCTTTAACACAAGGTAGTCCAAGTTCACCTCAAATTCTATTTGTAGACTAGGATGGCCTCAGACTTATGTATTTCCGGTCTCAGATTTCTAGGTGCTGAGGTCACAGGTGTAGGCCACCATGCTTGGCTTGGGGACATGCCATTTCAAATTCATCCTTTTGTAGTAACCAAGAATGAAATTTCACTTAACTGATGATAAACAGCAAGACACTTATATTATTGGAAATGTTTGTTGGTGAGCTCATTATGAAAGGTCAGCAATGTCCCTCAAGGGCACTAAATGTACAAAGTTTGGCATTATTGGATTAACAGAAGAATAAGAATTATTCTTCTACCTCATAGATAAAAATAATAAAAAACATTCTTGGGAGGGTCTTCAAATTTTAATGACAGTAATCACACAAATCACCTTCATTGTTGTGGGTTTCACTGTCCTCGTAAAAAGGGACAGGAATATTACTCTTAGGTTATGATGAACATTTTACAGGCACTTTTGTCTTGGATCTTTTCCGAAGGTCTGTGTCATCACTATTGTCAATGTCCTTGTCTTTATTTAAATTATTATCAGCATAATTAGTCTCATTGTAATGATAGGTCCTCCGGAAACTTAGGTAGCTTTCTTTTGTTTGATTAGTGTTTTAAACCGTATCTCTCTTCACCTACAAGAGGTCTAGAGTATGCCATCTATTCACTCATTCATTTATCCAATATCAATTTAGCATCTACAACATGTATAAGCAAAGACTAGCATGGCAAATGAAATAGACCCTTATTGACAACAGGGAACATATCACTTATGTACATAAATATGATGGTGCCATTGACAATTTTCATATTGTAAAATGTATCACAAATCAGCATATGTGTTTAAATTTTATTTGACTTTTTGTTCTTATGAGAGCGTTCTATGGGGACTGTGGCCTAGTCTGAGAATTTACTAAAATTTTAGTGGAAGAGACCAGCAGACAGGACAGTAATGGAAAGATGTGACTGATACAAGAGGGAGGACATTTAACAGAGGAGCCATTGTGTGAGGCAGAAGGAACTACAAAACGGAGGAGCTGAGTGGGCAGATGAGCTGGAAGCACATCCGTGAGAAGGAGTATGCAGAAAACATGTTAACAAAATGTGCAAAGGAGAAAATGCCGAAGGAATTGCCGGCTGTGGCTGTTAGATTCCTTGTTTCCACAGTAGGGGCAGAGTTTTACTATGGTATCAGGGAGCACTGGAAGAAAGCCAAGTTTAGAGTGTATATATATATAATATACTAAGCACACAATTCTCTTGAGCACCTAAAGTGATCATGTCACCATTGTTGGTAACTTGATATTGGAAGTCTGGACTTAAAAGTCTGTGGTCTATCTTAAAAAATTGCAAATGTCTTCATCCATTTTCTGTTCCTGTAACAATAATTCCCAGTACTCATTAATTTATAAAGATTAGGAGCATTTAATTCATAGTTCTGCATACTGGGAAGAGCAAAAGTATGTCATGGCATCTAGTCAAAATGTGTCTTTTTGCTCCATCTTCATGTGCCAGAGATCATCACAGAGAGCTTGCTAGACAGATATTGCTTTTACAGAAAGCTACTCTGATGGCACCACAGCTGAGTTGCCTTCCAGTTGCCCTCTTCAAATGATATTACCATAGGACGTTGTGGATTAAGTTTCCTGCTCAGGAAATTTGAGGGCATATTCAGATCAGATGGATCTTTATGGAGATTTCCAGACAGCCTCCATGACCAACAGTAGATGGAGAACACAAAACAACTTCAAAGGAAGCTTCTTGGAATTCTAAGGGAAGCAGAAATAAGCTTAAAATGTGGAGCACTAACTGTCAAACGTAAACATGAATCTTAGACTCCTAAGAGTTTGTGACAACAGAGAAGACAGAGACGCATGCCAAGGCATCTCTGTAAATCTAGGATCCAGATGTGAGCTCTTGGTTGTTCCTGTCCCCAAGTCTTTGCTCTGTGACCATAGACTCAAAGCTTGTGACACAATTAGTGTCTTGCTCAGCCATCATCAGAAAAGCCTCCAGAAGCTAATACAGAGATCCACAGCCAGTCCCCACAGTAGACGGCAAGAGGACTCAATGATACTTTGGGGGAATTTTTTTGTCATATTGCTTTGTTTGGCATTTGAGTTTTTTTGTTTTGTTTTATTTTTTTATTATTGCTCTTTTCCTTGTATATTATGGATTCTGATTGGTGTGTGTGTGTGTGTGTGTGTGTGTGTGTGTGTGTGTGTGTGTGTGTGTTTTTCTCACTTTATCATGATTTTTTTTGCCTAATTTTTTTCCTTAAAAAGGGAGGAAATAGGGGCTTGGAGCTACATGGTAAGGACATAGGGAATATCTGGAAAGAGATGAGGGAGGGGAAACTGTGATCAGATTATAATGCATGAAAAATATTTTTAATAAAAAGTAGCAAGAGAAGGAGACACACACACACACACACACACACACACACACACACACACACAGAGAGAGAGAGAGAGAGAGAGAGAGAGAGAGAGAGACAGAGACAGAGACACAGAGACAGAGACAGAGAGAGACAGAGACAGAGAGACAGAGAGACAGAGAGACAGAGAGAGACAGAGAGATGACAGAGACACACCAACAGACAGACACACAAAGAAACAGACAGACAGAAAGAGAGGCAGAGAGAGAGACAGGGAGAGAGACAGAGAGACAGAGACAGAGACAGAGACAGAAAGACAGGCAGTGAGAAAAAAAACAAGCAAACAAAAACAACCCAGAGTACCTATGTCTGTCTTCACTGATGTTCATGTGGAGAAGAAAGCAACCTCCTCAATGAAGTGGCCAGAATAGACCTGGAACCAGGAAAACAGCAACTTTTTATTTAATTTTTTTGTTTTTCGAGACAAGGTTTCTCTGTGTAGCCTTGGTTGTCTTAGACTTGCTTTGTAGACCAGGCTGGCCTCAAACTCACAGTGATCCACCTGCCTTTGCCTCTGGAGTGCTGGAATTAAAAGCGTGCGCCACCATGCCTGGCTGAAAACAGCAGCTTTTAAAGCCAAAGGAATTAAGTGCTTCAAGAAGACATCAATATCAAGTTGCTTTTGTGTTTAGAGGACAAGTAGATTAAAGAATGAAAATGTGTTTGGTAAATTTAGTGTCATTTTTGTCATGGTAGGTTTATGGAAGTTGCTTTCAGCTAGTGTGCTTGTGTGGGTTTGTAGAGAGTAGATACAGAAGATAAAGTGCTTGGGTTGACGAGTGAGAGGGAGGGAAGGAACAGAACCTTCTGTACAACTATAGAGAGCACGGGAACTTAGGTGTCTATGTGGTTTTTTTTTTTTGAGAAAGATTCTCTTCACAAAGACCACACAAGATGTTGTTTTCAGTTTTGATAGCTCTGATAGTAGGAATGTGTCTAGGATTGCCCCTGAACTCGGGATGTGCCAGAGAATCGTCTCTGCACTAATATGCAATGCAGCTCACAATTTGACCAGCTTCAGCGTGATGCAACTACCTACTGCATTTGCAAGCCCATCTAGTCATTTAATAGGAATGTATCCTGTATGTTCTGGGATTCAGTTTTGTCACAGCAGTCAAAGGCATAAACAATGACTTGAAGTTGTTCAAATTATCAATTTTCACTGAACATATTCATTTTTAACGCACCTTGCAGAGTTGGCTTTTTGGTTTTGTTGTTGTTGTTGTTGTTGTTTTGTTGTTTTCTATTTTGGTGTACTTAAATAAAATATGCTGGACAAACCTTTGCAAATAAAAATAAATACAAAAAATGATTATAAAAATACTTTAAGTCGATTGTTATTTCTTAAAAACTTCGAAGTATTCCTTTTAACATTTCACCCCTAAACCGAGTTATTATTCTTCAAGAGAAAGTTTATTTAAAAATCAACTGATAAAGCAAGAAGCTATATTATATAAAGAATTTGCGTTATTGCTTAGAAGTAGACAGTATCTAGTTTCTGGTTTTGCCAAGCCTACCAAATTAACAAGGTATAAAAATAACAATGCATTGTTGCTTGAACTTTGTGCTGCTCACAGCACACAGGATGGCTGAGATTAAGCCTCTCATAAAAGGAGAACCCACTTTTGGATGGATTTGCCAACTTCCCTTGCTTCCTGCCAGCTTCCAGATATGATGTTGCAGTCTCCAACGCTGTTAAATCAGCAGGGATATCTGTAGCTAATGGTTATGCCTTTCCATTTTGCAGTTTGACTAAATAAATGGGACGCACTCTCAGTGCTAATGGCTTTGGAAAAGAAAGGCCAGCTCCTGGTCCCATCCTGAAGTTATGTTTTGTTAGCTCTCACCATATGAAACAAATATCTTGGTTTCTGCTTCAAACCATGTTAGCGCATGCCTGCAAAATTCCAGGGAGAGACCAAAATGTCCCACATATTGTGGCAAATATCCCATAATGTCCTGCAAATTGCAACAGAGTTGGTGGGAAGAGTAGGAGGAAATGATCCTCCTGCTCGGGGATTGCTCACGTGGGAAGGCTAATCCACAGGTTCCCACAAGAATGGAGAAATACATCTGGTACATCTTGAAGCACATTATGGGATGCGTTGTTTTGTACCTCAATTTTACACATTGGAGAAGTATTTGGGATGAGTGAATTTTTAATGGATGACTCCAAACTACGAGTTCACACATTACACCTTTTTGTTATTAAGAAAGTTGCTTCCCCAAAGCCTGCATAAAACATACATATGGTCATTTCTCAAACTGTAGGGTCTTAAAGCAATTTGAATCAGCAACCGAACCAACAGCATCAGCTTTTACACAGGGCGTTCCCCAACAACTTAATTAAAACATGTGGAGAAGCCATTTGTTTATACTTTCTTCCCAGGCATTAGGAAAGCACACACATTAGTGAATTTTCTGCAGTCTGCTTTTATTGTTTCCCACTTACTTCTGTCATATAAGGTGAAAGCAGCATCCTAGCACCCATCTTCTTACCAGGCTTCTATTAGAAGTCTGCCATTCTTGAAGTAGGATGAATCCAGGGAGTGTCTGTTATCCTTCTTGCTCTGTTTCCTTGTGAGCAAGGACAACTGCTCTCTACAGAACACTTTCACCCTCCCAAGCTGAGCTCGACATAATTACTGCACTGGAGCGAAGACACAGAATCTGACTGCCAATGTCAACTGAAATGAAGGCTTTCATGGAAAACAAAGTCTGCTAAGTGTCCTCGAGGCTCAGCATCAATCCCACTCATGAGCAATTAAAATATCAGTTTATGATGCTTTGTCTTTTACTGGTATATCTGGAAATCCTATAGAATATTTCCTTCAGATATAGATATTTGAAGGAGGATAAACTCCAAGGACATTTACATAGATCAAAACTTTAGATTAGAGTTTAATTCCACAGATATTTTGAGCGTCTAGTCCAATGTAGCACTGTCTGAATTAAACTAATTAGGTTTGCAATATTAATATCTCATTAAAATTTTATATTTGCAACAGTGTTTTTGTCAATATTTTTGTTTTTTTATATGGAGGCATGGCTCAGATCTAACCCTTAAAGGTGGGGGCTGGGGTAGGGGGCTGTGCTACAATGTTTTGTGCTTCTGTGTCTAAGGAAACTCTTAGTAGGTTTACATAAATTGCCAACTTTTTCATTGCCTCATCCCTATGAAATAGGTTTTGTTACCTTCCCTTTTTTGTTCATGCTTATGTAGGTGCATGTTTGTTTGCATGTGTGTACAAGCTACAGATCAACTTTGGGATGTCATTCATTAAGAACCATGGTCTCTCACTGGCCTGCAGCTCAAGGGGCAGGCTATGCTGGCTGGCTAGCAAGCCCCCAAGGATTTGCCTGTCTCCATCTCTCTACCACTGGGATTATCAGTACACACCACCTTGCTCCAGTCTTTGAATGTGGATTCAGGAGATTGACTCTGGGTCCTCCACCTTGCATGAGAAGCATTTTACAGATGGAGCCATCTTTCTCGTCCCTAAATTTCTATGGAATATGTGAAGTCTCTTGCCTAAGACTACAGAGTCATGGTAGTAAGAAGGGTAGGAAACAGAAACTGGACAGAGAAGCAGGATAACCCATTGGGAAGGAAATGGACCACACCCAAAGGATTTCAGGGCCTTGGCAAGTTGTAACAGCAAGACATGGTTTTGTATATCAGCGTGTCTAAAGGTATTAAGGAAAGGGGGGAAAGGTTAGGTTGGACCACATTTATCTATGAGATTGACTTTATTTGAGCCACCTGGGCACAATATATTGGATCACTGAGGAGTAGACTTAATGGTGGTCTAGAGTCATTGAGGAAGAAATGCTCAGATGTCTTAGAATACCGCAGCAGGAAAAGCATACAGGCATTTATACAATATGCTCGGCTGTCCACGGCATAATTCACAAGAAGAGTTCATCAATTGAATAGCCAGAAAAACTCCGATGAGGAAAACAGCATCATCTCCATGAACTCTTTATGGAGGTGACTGATGACAGTAGGTAGGAGATAGTGTGCTGACACTGACCCATGGGATTTTGCAGGAATCATGGCATGCCATAGAGCACACCGTGTCTCCCTTTAATCAGCAGCTACAAAATGAGTATGATTAACTTAGTCTTTTTCAAGGATGAAGTAAGTGAAAAGTGTTTGACTGACAGGGACATATGGCAGGGGTCACTGATGGTAAAGTCTTTAGATCTGGAAGTAGATGTGCACTGTCTGAGGTGTTTCTTACACGTGGAAAAATGTCTATTTCTTATAGGCAGAAATTTGGCTTGAGTTACCAAGGTGAGCAGAGTTTATTGAACTACTCCAACTCATAGTCCCTTAAGTGGCTGCGAGGACACTTCCCAGAGGAAGTTAACTGCAGCGCTGAGAAAAACATGTTATTGTTGTACCTCTTGTGTGTGTTTCTCTCTGGGGTGTGAGGAGTGCTGTTATGAAAGGTGTGATACACACTTAAAAGTTGTAACTCCTATATGGATGCTGTTCACCCCATTACTGATATACATGTTTGCAGGACTGAAGGTCTGGGACTGGACATGAGGGCGGCTTCTCTTTCCCTGTAACTCACCTTCTGAATTCATTTAACACATTTCTCTTCATGAAGCATGAACTGGAGCCTTATACCCTTAGATCTTTTAATTTTGATAAAACATGGTTTCCTCGGAACCACAGTTATGTTCCTTAGTCAGCCCCCTCCCCCCCTGCAAATATGGCTACTGTACTGTTAGGGAACATTGATCCTGGTTACCTGGGGAAGGTTGGGTTACTGTTTTATACCACTCACTTGGATGCTTTGTGATCTGCCGTATCCAATGATATTGAATGCCCAGAAAAGTCATTAATCTTTAGAATATACATCTTGTGGGAATAAAGGCCACTGTTCTTCACCAGGAAAATTCTGTAGTAGCCAAGGAGTTTGCAGGAGATAAAGAACAAGCCTGGCATGCTGGAACCTCAGGTGCCAACTTTGTTGTATGGCTGTAGCAGCAACTGTATCTTGTTAATTATTTCCTTGTCCCACTTTCCCTCACCATTTTGATACATTGTATAGGTTTCAGGTTTTTTTTTTTTTTTGTGCGTATGCCTGAATTAACATGATTCTGTGCTAAGGTAGCAACAGATGGGGCTCTGTGTCCCCTATGTTAGTGACATGTGTTTTTTATCTGGACAAAGGACAAGCACAAATGATGAAGGCCAAACAATAGGACTTCACGGGCTCTTCTGTTTCTTCTTCTACATTTGTCTGTTCCCCCGCTTCACACATTTTGGTGCCCTGGGAGGTGAAACTCAATGGCTTGCATTAATCAGGCACTCTTGCCCTTTGCCTTCTGTTTGAGTTCAGACAATCTAAGGCCAAGGGGAGAGGGGTCAAAGACATCTTTATTTCTCTGCTTGCCTTCTTGTTTGGCTGGTGATTGGCAATGGATGTATTCATTTCTATTAAGTCTTGCAGAGAGAAAAACCTCTCAAATTGGTGCCTGTTTTAGCTTAAAAAACTACTTTCTCATCATTCAGTTTAAAATCTTTGGACTCTCACTATTCCAGGAGCATTTCCATATCTTTTATGAGTTTTTATTGATTCTATATATTTATAAATAATCCCCAAGAAGCTCTCTGTGGTTACTCTTTGTAGTATAACTGACCTCATAAATCAAACCACTGCTATTTAATCTTTTGAGAAGTTATCCGATAAAGGGTATATAATAGAAAACTCTCTCAAGTGGCTGTGGTACCCTGAATAATGGTCATCTAATATCACCTCAATCTCAGTACACCTCAATACACCTCAGTCACTGTAAACTATGGATATGTCACATTACAAAGCAAGGCTGATTAAGGATCTTGAGAAGGGAAGGGTGCTTTGGAACATCCAGACATATCAGTGTATTGAAATATACTTTGAAAGGTCGAGTTTGGACATTCCGTTACAGGTAAGGATAAGAATCTTAGAATTGAGGCAACTGCTCGCGTTTCATCAACAGTCAGGAAGCAGAGTATAATTGTTAGAAATAAGTTCACGAGGCTGGAGAGATGGGTTATTGGCTAGGCTCACAGCCAAAAATATAATAAATATATTCAAGATCACATGGAAGAAACAACCATTGTAATTGATATGTCATGACAAGGCAAAACTTTCCCCTTGATCGAAAGTTTCTTTCTTCATGAACTCTCCTCCATTGTCGAAGATACCCTCAAATTGTGAATCCCTTCTTCTCTTCTGTAATTTCTTTGATAAGTAACTAATCACAGTAATGGGAAAATTGACTAATACATTGGGCTATGTCATAGAAGGGGGAGACCTAAAACCCTAAGCTGGACATGACAAATGTGCAAATGAATCACTGTCTATTCCTATTCTTCACAATGTGCATTCTGCTGTCATGTTGGGAAACCAGTACCCATCTTCCTGGAATGAATAATGCAGCTGGCTGGATGTGGAGTTGGAAAGCATAAAGAGGTGTACAAATGAGGGATTTATACTCCAGGAGCGGCCCCACAGCAGTCAAGCAATCCACTAGATAAGTTGTGAGATACTATGTTAAGTGATAGAATTTATAAGTAATAAATAAATAAATAAATAAAAGTAAAAAAAAAAAGAATCTGAGAATTATGAGAGAGGCAGTTAGTTCTCTGCAAGGTATGTTATCTGTCTGTGCTTTAAAAAGAGAATATGGAGCCAGGTCATGGAGAATAGCATGGCTAGACAGGGTAAGTAACCCTCCTCATTGCTTTCATATCACTCTGTTCTTCTCTGAAAAGTTTGGTCAGTTCCATGAATCTAAAACTAATTCCCATAAAATATTCGCCAGTCAGATGTAAGGCCATCCTTGGTCATAACCCTTATTTCACCTCTAACTAATTTTTAAAATTTAAAATACTTTATTTTTCACATGATATATTATGCTTAATGTTTCCCTCCTCCCATTACTCCTGGTTCCTCCTCCCCTCCCTTTCAATCTTGATACACACACACTCTTTCTGTGTCTCATTAGAAAACTAACATGTATCCAAGAAATAATAGTAAAACATGATAAAATTTAAACAAACAAAATAAACAAAAAGAAGAAGATCCCTCCCAAAAAAAAGAAAGAAAAGAAAAGCAAAAGAAACACATAGGTGCAGAGATACATTCATACACATAGGAATCCAATTAAAACACAAAACAAGAAGCCATAATATATATGGAAAGGACATGTAAGGAAATAAAAAAGCCCTGACTCAACTTTATGAGGCCAGGAATCTCCAAAGATGCAACGATGCCGAGATGTTCAATTTGTGTTCAACATATACTGCTGGGAATGGGGCCTCCCCTTAAGAGTGATATATTTCCCCAGTGATTCTGCTTGGAGAAAACTACGTTTTTCATTTGCAAGTGGTTATAATGTGAAGATAGCTTCTGGGTTAGGGATGAGGGCTTGTGTCCATTTCTGCTTACAGCTCTAGGATCCCATCTGTTGCAGACTCATGCAGGCCCTGTGCATGCTGCCACAGTCTCTGAGTTTATACATGTGTGCTTGTCATGTTGTGTTTAGAAGATCTTGTTTCCTTGACATCCTCCATCCCCTCTGCCTCTTACACTGTTTGGCCTTCCACTTTGGGAGTGTTGCCTGAGTCCTGAGGGGAGAGATTCATTGGAGACACCCCACTCAGGGCTGACTGTTTCAACATCTCTCGTTCTCTGCTTTTCCTGGCTCTCTGTATCTGTTTCCTTCTGTTGTAGGAGGAAGAACCTCCGGCGAGAGCTGAACAAGGCACTGATCTTTGATCATAACAGAACGCCGTCAGGTGCCATTTTGTTGTTACTTTCCTGTAGCAGAACGGTAGTGCTTGGTTTTCTGTCACGCGTCTGTCCTATCTACTCCCAGGTTCTTGGCCACCCAGGCAGTTTTTTAAAGCTGTCTCTCCACATATTCCCTCTCTCACCTTCCTGACCCATTTCCCTTCCTATTTGATCTTCCTATTCCACTTCCATATTGGTCCATGTATAACTATCTATCTTCTTCCTCCTAAGGAAGATCTATCCCTTCCTCCTAGTCCCTTCCTCTATACCTAAACCCTGTGAAATATGGATTGTAGTTTGTTTATAAATGACTTAACAGCTAATATCCACATGTAAGCCAATAAATAACATATTTGTCCTTTTGGATCTAGGATACCTCACTAAGATTGACTTTTTTTTTCTGTTTTAATTTTTAAACATTTTCATCGATTCTTTAAGAGTTTCACATCATGCACCCCAATCTCACTCATTTTTCCTGTCCCTGTGTATCTGCCCTCTGCTCTTACAACCTTCCCTATAAAAAGTAAATAAACCAATAGAAAATAAAAATAAAAAATAAACAAAGAAAATTATAGAAAATATCTTGTTCCTGTGGAACCTGAGGGGTATCACGGTGTGTCACACAAAATACCCTTTTGTCCAAAGAACTTTACTTGCAACTGTTCATTGCAATGAGTTAGCAATCTGGTTTGTGGCGTCTGGCTTCTGCTATGCCATTAACACTGGATCATCAGTGGGACTCCTCTGGGGATATCCTGTCGTTGCCCTGTTTTGTGGAGATTTTGTAGCTTTGAATCTGTAGGACTGATATTTTCAAACACTCCAGCAGCTCATAGATGAGGTAGATGTTGGGCAGGCCAACTCAAAAGTCTTGGATCTAGGCCAGGGTGGTAGCTGAGTTGGTTGGCCCACCAGCTCTCCTGCACCTGTACTGCCAGATGAGCTCTCCAGCACTGCCCTGGCTAGCTTTCCCAATGCTGTAGCAGTAAAGGGGCAGGGTTGTCTCTCCTTCCCTCCTGGCCTTGGTGCCAGTTCACTCACATCCACTCTCCAGAGTGCTACAACCTCTGTAAGGGGCGGAAGCAGCAGTCCAGCTCTCATGACCTCAGGGCAAGCATTCATGACTGCCTCATGGGGTGGAGGTAGTGAGTGTGGGGTAATCTGCCCAGTGCCCACACCACCTCATGGAAGGCAATGGCAGGGCCAACTTACTTGCTCTCACATTCTCCAATGGCTCACCTGTACTCCTGCCCCCCCCCCCAGTGGCCAGCTCTACTGTGCTGCTCAGGTGAGGTTCAGGGCCAGCTTTCCTGAGTGTTGTAGCTCATAAGGGCAGTGTGGTTGACTTTCTTCTAGTTCCATCTCTCTACCCAAAAAATTTCACTTTTACAAATAATGACTGACTAATAGTCTACTGTGTAAATGTACCACATTTTAAAATCCATTCTTCTGTTGAAACACATCAACGTTATTTCCAATTCGAGGCTATTATGAATAGAGCTATAGTGAAAGTTTTGGTTATGTTATATAAACATGTTTTTGTTGTTGTTGTTGTTTTGATCCCAAGAGTGGGATCTGCCTTTATTTTATCGACAGCTGATAACAGCCTCGTGAGAGAGTGTGTGATCTTTTTTAGCTGACAGCCTCCTTATGTGTGAGGTGTGGTCTTTGGCAGCTGGAAGACATCCTTGTGTGGACTCTGACAGGGTATAAATAGGAGGAAAGAGAAAGAGAGGTAGAAGAGAGAGAGGAGAGAGGAGAGAGAGAGAGAGAGAGAGAGAGAGAGAGAGAGAGAGAGAGAGAGAGAGAGAGAGACACGCATGCTATGGAGAATACTTTGAGAAGGCTGCTGCTGATTTGTTCTGCTATTGCTACTGCTGCTTGCTGTTTGCTGTTTAGCTGGACTGCTGGAGTCCCAGTGACAATAAAGAGTGGAATTGTCCCAAGGAATTGAATCTAAAAGATCTATACCCCCTTTCCCTATACCCCCTTACCCCTTCTTTCTCTCTTACATAGGATCACTGGATTAGAAGGGAGGCAGTGTCATCAAGGAACACAAAATAAAGTGACTGATGCTTCCCACCATGATAATAATGGACTAAACCTCTGAGCTGGAAGGCAGTCTCAACTAAATGTTTTCTTTTATAAGAGTTGCCGTGGTCATGGTGTCTCTTCACGGCAATAGAAACACTAACAAGGACAGTATACCAATCCCTTTTGAAGTGTTTATAAAAACTTAGTGTCACCCTCATTTGGAGTGTACCTTGGTCTAATCTCAAAAGATATATGACATTTCAGAATGGGACTAAGAGATGGACAACTGAGCAGGTTCTAGGTCAGACAATGGGAAGCAAGTACACAAGCCAGGTGTGATTTGCTGAGAAAAAAAAATTGACAACAGGAATGGACAATGAAGCCGTGAACCAAGACATGTGCAGCTTGAACCCAATTGGAAGGATTGTTTGCCCAAAAACGAACACATAAACAACCAAAAACAATTAACACCTTCCATGCCGTTTAAATGTGAATTGGACCCACAAAAGAGAATATTTAAATGTGGTGACCATAGTATGATGCATAATGAACCAGTAAACAAGAACAGAAAAATCTCAGGTTTTGTGGGCAAAGTATACACAGCACTGTGTCAGAACTGCCTGACGATGAGTTTGAGGCATCAGTTATAAAGCTTCCCAGTATAGTTGAGTCCTTCTAAGCATGTATAAAGAAGTCTACATAATATCTGCTAGTTACAAAGAAATTCATAATGGAACCTTGATACTAAAAATATAAACCATACATTAAGGTAAAATGAAGATACAAAGATATTTACCGAGCAAGAAGACAAAGAGTCCCAAATATGTAGATGAGTGAAGAGTCAGTGAGGTAGAAGACACAGCAACAGAAATTATGCCACCTAAAGGATAGAGAAGTGAGAGGAAAAGGCCTCAACATCACATTAGATTAGCCTAAGAGCTATTCTATTCATGTCACAAGAGTCTCAGAAGATGAGAATCTTATGGCACAGAAATACGTGAAATGAAGTGATGACCACTGAGTAAGATAGAAAGGCACTGAGTGAGTGGCTCAGCAACTGCAGAGAAAGAGAAGAAATAGGGACAATCTCCGAAAGCAGATAAAAGAACGAAATCCTTATGAAAGTCTTCAGTAACTAACTGAAGACTGAGCCATTGAATTCAGAAAGGCCAGACAGGAAGGAATGGACCCGTTACCAACTCTACTTTAAGAGCTGAATGTTTTTCCTAAGTAACAAGTAGAAAGTTCGACATTGTAATTTCCTAAGTAACAAGTAGAAAGTTCGACAATTAACACAAAATTAAGTAAAATATACAGAGAAATATGACCCAAAGATCAATTCAATGGAAGATTACAAATAATTCCAATAGTGAAAAAAAGTAAGAGACAGGAAAAGGAAATTTTCAAACACAGCAAAACATGACAAAAATGTTATAATAGTGGAGTATAAATGCAAACACATCTCTGTTTATAGTTATAGCAACAAAATACAAATTTTAGGCTAGATTAAAACACAAGTATGTATTGATTTAAAAAGGTTCATGTCAAATACAATACAGAAAGAGCAATGGCATAGAAAGTTATATACCATAAAACATAAAAAAGCATAGGAAAAAAGCAGTAGTGTTCATATTAGTGTCATTAAAATATTATGTTTGTTTTAGAGCAAAGCAGAAGCAAACAAGGATCAACTTAGGATAAAGATGGTAAAAGTAATTTACCTAGGGAAGCGTAGCTATCCTAAAAGTATGTTCTCAAATATCAGTGATTCAAAATATAGTTTGAAAATTCACTGGAAGGAGAAAAACAAACCAACATTTATTAACATTTATTATGGCAATGTTTAATCCTTTTTTCTTAGATCAGAAGAATGAATAGAAATCCAGCAAGGGTTTCACTATGCACCAAGTGCATCTAGGTAACATAAGTAGAGCCACAATCCCAAACAATGAATGTTCCTGATGCTTTTAAATATACAGTTATCAGTTGTAGCCAGGCCTATCATTAACCATAAACAAATCTCAAGAAGCATGTTTAAAATAATTGAAATAATACAACAAATGTTCTCTGGGTAAAATTGGATATTATTAATACAAATAAGAATACAATTTTTATATGATTTGTGTATAAAGAGGAAAGTCTCCAGAAAAATTTCTAACTATACTCTGTTTAAGAAACATGAAATACCTTATTTATCTATAGAATCATATCTATCTGTGAAACCTAGCATGTGCTAACCTGCAATTCCTGTCTACTCAGGTAATTAATTTTATTCCTTCTCAAGTCTCTGATGGGGTTGAACACCAGATAGTTTAATTTTACAATTAAGCTTAGTTGTTTAGGGGTTAAGATGTTTTTAGGTCTAGATAGATGTTATAAGTTGATAGAGATGAGATATGATAGATATTGATTTACATTTAGAATTTTAGACTCACCAAGATAGAAAGAAAAGATGTTTTCTTCATGATTGCCAAATGCAAATAGCCAAAACACTATGAATGTAACACTAATATAATTCCTGATTATTTCATGGTTCTTCTTGCTGTATGTGTGTAACATGCTGTATATATTTTATATATGTGTGTAATAATATAAATGTATATGTAAAAAAGAAACATGAAATACATTATGCTATTAGTCATTAGTCTTTGAGGCAGTAAATGTAGTATTCAGAGGAATATTTATAATGTTAACACCTTCAGTAGGAAACAAAATAGTCCACAATAGTAGAGGTAAAGTAGAACTTTAAGTAGAATTTAAAATTAAGAAGAGTTTAAGAATTAAGTAGAAGTGAAAACTAACAGCTATAAAGGCAGAAATTGGTAACATTGAAAACAGAGAGAAAATGACTTGAGCTAAAACAGAGATCTTTGACCCTGATACACAGCAGAAGAAACACAAGGGCAGACACAGAAACTGCCGCCAGAAATGAAAGGTGAGGCCTGTCATGTTACCTGCAAACATACACAAGAATGTAATAGGTCCTCCTATGTGGATAATACCACAAGTTAATTGAAATTAATAATTTCTCTAAAGCTGAAACATCATAAAACACTATGAGGGTGAATCTGGTAGCTGTAATAGTTCTGTGATTGTCAAACAAACATAACCCACTATTAACAACTTTAGAAGAAACCTCTGGGACTAGATGATTTTATTCCTAAATTCTGCCAATATATAGATTAAGAATACAGTTAAGTCTGCTCTGTTGCTTAAAAAGTGAAAGACATTGCTTCAAACTGTTTTGTGACACGAGCATTTCCATGATGGAAAAAGCAAGAAGACAATAATGAAAAGCTGAGGATCAATGTTCCCTGTGAAAACACACACACAAAATCACCCAAATCTTAGTAAATTATATAGAGGAAAATGAAAGTACAGACAATATAAAATGCTGATTAGGAAGTGGAGAGACTAAAACTCTGATACACCACTGATGGAAACACATAATATTTCTGTCACTTTATAAGAAAAAAAAAACAGCTCAGAAGTTTATTACAAAGTGAAATGTACCCTGATAATAAATCCTTGCAATTCCACTTCCCCAAAGAAAGCCAGAGCGTATGTTCTCACAAAATATGCGCATGAATGTTTCTAACTACTGTACTCAACTTGCCTCCAAATTAAAACACACAAGTGTTCAGTGCATGAATGGACAATGGAACACAGCTCAGCAACACGAAGGAACGGATTATTAATTTCACAGCCATTTGGATGAATTTCAGAAGTGTTAAGTCCTTTGAAATAACCCAGCTTCAGAAGACCACCTACTGGGTGGCTCCATTATCTGACGTTTTCACAAAGCAAGACCCGACTGTAGCCCAGGAGGGTTAGGGCTAGAAGGGGTGACAGCAGCACAGGGTAAGCAGGCTTTTGGAGAGATGGAAGAATTTCGTATCAGTAATGGACTGTTCTTTACATCAATGTGTTTATTTTTAATACTCACAGAGGAGTAAGCCTATAAAAACCAGTTATATTTCATATTAAATAAAAAACAAATAAAGCAAACCATAAGTATGCAAAAATAGCCTTAAAAATAAAAAATGGTGATAGTTTCTAACAAGTTGCTGAATTATGAAAGTGATATTAGCTGGCTATATATAAAATGAAAAATTTTGA